>NW_007728611.1:44860-69701 GCF_000696425.1 Galeopterus variegatus | reverse complement strand
TCCATTGGGTTCCCTCATATATTAAGTGTGTGCTCCATAGAAAAAGCTGGGCTCTGAAGGAGCAGAGGATGCCAATGTGTATTTATCTTTTCCAGTCAGAGCTCATCAACTTTACAGTTTGTACCAATTTGGGGATCTACCTGATTTGGTTCTTTAATGTCATTAATCATAGTTCAGTTTTTTGGAGATATAACTATTTGGAATTGACTGAATTACTGCGGTCATTTCTTTACTCCTTCCCTGCATCAGAACTATACATCTATGCCCTTTGTCATGTGCCTTTTCAGTATCTCCCACTAATGTGCATCATGTAATTTCCCTGTCCCATTGATGTTTGGTTTGGCCACGTGACTTGCTTTGACCAATGAAAAGTGGGTGAAAGTGACATTGCGTCAGTTCCAAGGTGTCTGCTTATGCTCTGTCACTCCTGTGATCCACCGTGAGAAAACCTTGCCGATGGTCGCCCATGTCCCTTCAGACTGGGCCCCAGAATTAAGACATACAGAGCAGGCTCAAAGCTGACCCAAAGCCATCAGTCCAGCCTGGCCCAGCCAAGTCAGCCTAGAACAGCTGGAATACAGACCTGTGCTTGCTGTTGTAAACCACTAGGGTGCTGAGGTGTCTGTTGTACAGCAAAACCTAATACACCATTAAAGTGAACTATGTGGAAAAGAAAAGAAACTTTTCTCAAATGAGCCCTAACAACATGCACCGGAATTAGAGCAATGCATCAGAAGGAGATTCAACATACTTCCAGCCATCAGTTCAAAGTGAGGCCTCCCGTCTTCAGTGGACATAAGCATGGCTAGTTTTCCTTCTATCATCTCTCCGTCAATGAATTTTCCATAAAGTGCAGTCCTCTTGTCGGGGTACACATAGGCTATCTTCTCTCCAGTCATCTCCCCATCTTCATTTACTTCTCCTACAAGGCTGCCTCCATCCTGATGGGAGAAACCAAAAACCAGAAAATATTATATATAGTATTTATCTATAGGACACTAGTTCAAGAAATTTCTCTCCTGCACTCCCATCGTTAATAGCACCAATACAGATAATAAGAGTTTGAGAACTCAGAGCTTTTCACGTGAGTGAGAGAAACAAGATGCGTATCTCCTCATCCAGCTCCATACAAATGTCCTGCTAGAGAGTTACTCGTGGGGCATGTCCGCCTGACTTAGACATGGGAGACTGAATTACACTTTGTAATCCTGGCCAAATTATTGATACTTTATCTTGGTTTGTTATCTGAGAAGCAAATATGTTATTTTTTATAACATTAGTTACAAACATTTAAGAGAAATGTAACTTACTTTGGGCTAATATCAAATGTCATAAGGATCTGTAGTGAGACAATCTCACCCACTATTCATACGATCATGTCCGCCTGACTTAGACATGGGAGACTGAATTACACTTTGTAATCCTGGCCAAATTATTGATACTCTATCTTGGTTTGTTATCTGAGAAGCAAATATGTTATTTTTTATAACATTAGTTACAAACATTTAAGAGAAATGTAACTGTTACTTTTGGCTAATATCAAATGTCATAAGGATCTGTAGTGAGACAATCTCACCCACTATTCATACGATCTCACTTCTCAATGGTAAATTTTGGATTTCTAGTCTATTAAGAAAATCCTTAGTTCAAATGTATCTAAGAATTAATCTAGTGCACACAAGTAAAGATAGAATTATTTGCGTTTTCTAAGAGATAAACAAAAAGACTTCTGGATGCTGACTTTCTGAGAATCACTTTTTCGAGTTAGAAGGAAAAGTGAAAAAAGATCAATTAAATCCTCCTCCCTTCTGTATCTCCTCTTTCTTCCCACTCTTTATTTACTGCTCCCTCTCGCCTCCTTCCAGGAGAGAAGCCAACTGTGCTTCATGTTTAACTCTTTCGTTTACTTCATTCCTAGAGTCATTTGGTACTTTAGGGCAGAGATTATCATATAATTCTGTACCCTGGTAAGTGCTAGAGACACAGCAGATGATCCATAAAAACTTTGTGAATTGAACCAGGATACCAAAAAGTAATGAAAAATTTAATCTAGGGTGCCAGAGATATTTCCTTTTTTTCCATCCAATAGGTCCTTATGGTATAACTTTAAAAACATAAGACTTCTGTGGGTTTGATATAACAACAATAATGCCATGACATCTTCTAAAAGCTTGGTTAATTTCTCCAACTCAAGGATGTAGGAACAGCTACTCAAAGTCAGTGATAAAGGATGACTTTTGAGTGATCCCAAATGCTGCTTATTGAGAGACAGCAGGAATAAGTAACATCAGGTACATGATTTCTCCAGCTTGCTGTAGTCTAATTGCTCTTTGGAGGGAAAGGTCATAAATTTAAAAACGAATCACAGAACTTCCATAGAGAGTAAAATACTTGGAAGCATTTTTCATGGATAGAAAGTGCACTTAGGGATGTATTATTACTCTTTCTCCTCCTGGAATTAATTCTTAATAACCCAGCATAAACGGGGATGATACTTTCTGCAAGATCTGCCTTCAGGCTTTCAGTGCCGATTACTGAGCTGAAGCGTATTAGCGCATTTGTGCTTCTTATACGCTGTAACTAATATAAGCCGTCAGCAATACTATTTATTTAAAACAGAAGTCTGTCTTTTTAGGGTCTCACACCCTTTTCCTTAAACGCTTTAAACTTCTGGTTTTGGAGGAAGTGAATTTATCTGCCTAGAATGATAACGCAGAAACTCTTCTTTTATTTCCAGCATTAGTTATAAATTTTTAATTAAAAAGTTTATATCATGGTTCCAAGGTAAATTTTTGAAATAAACTGTCCTTAGAGTGAACTTATAAATACTGTATGGAGAATCTTTATTTTTTTTCCTCCCCTTTTTCCTGCTTTGGCCACATGTCACAAAAGTTTCCTTGTCTGCTGTATTAGTGAGCGCTGGGGAAAAAGCTGCTGCTTTCTCTCCCCCACGCACTGGTTCCTCCCCATGGTGGAGGAATCATTCATTTGCTTGGTGAGAAGGTAGGGTCTGACACCCACTGACACTGGTTTCTCTACCAGGTGGGGGTTAACAGGATGAAAGCTGCTGCTCCCATGTGTCCAGCCTCATTTCTGCTCACCTTCCTCTGGGTCCTGGGAACTGGCAGTGCACTCAGGCTGCACTTATCTCCTCTCCATTCCTGCCCTCTACACGGGAAGCTCCCCCAGGAAGGCCCATTCCCCCAAGGGTGCTGGGGATGAGCTGCTCTGTCTGAAGCTGGTCCCTCTGTCCAGATCAGAGGGGAAGAAGTAGAAAAGCCCATTTTGGCTTTGGATCCACACCACATCTCCAATCTAACATTGCCATAATAAAACCAACATCTTGATCCCTGACGCTTATGTCTATTTCTTAAATTGACTCAGAATTGAGAGGAGAGGGTGTGATTAGCTCCCTCAATTGACAACAGATACCATACATAGAGCAAGTGTTATCAATCAAGTGAATTTTGAAAACTTGTAACTCCCCAGTGCTTCTTTCTTAAGGCCAAGTCTTCTCTTGGTATTTGATAAGATAATAATTAAGGCTAATGGCTAAAATGTAGCTGCATTTTTAGGTTTCAAAGAGAGAGAGGCAAATCCATTCTCCATTCTTAGTGCATTTTTGTTCTGATCTAGGGACTTTAACTGGTCATAGTCACAAGTAAATTGATAGGTAAAGGAAGAATCTGGTAATCCACAATTCGCCTCTTTCCTGTAGTCATCCCCATGTAGGAAGTTCCATTTTCAGGTTGTGAGTTTAACTTTCAAGAGCCACTGTCATATCAGCAGCTCACCAGCAATGGGCAGCAAGGTGCTCACCCTGGCTACTCAGGAAGCAAAGTTTCAGTGTTCCCAGACTGGTGAGTACCTCCATCGCTTCCATTCCTTCTGCTTGCCTTCTCCTGAGCAGTAAGTGCTGCAACTTTTGATCTATTACAGATGCTACCAAGAGGTAAGTGCTTTAGAAATTCTTACAAAATGTTTTCCAATGTTCTTTTCTTATGCTCTGTTCCTAGAGTATAACTTATTTTTTAAGAACAATAATTTGTAAGTAGATATAGCTAGTATTTTTCTTATTATTCATATAATAAATAATTTGTTTTTACTAATACTTTTTAATAATAAGATAAGTTTCAGAGAAAGAAAATGTATTTTGACTTAAGTTCTGGGTAAAATAAAATATTAAATAAAATATTTTCTAAAGTCTATTTTCTGAATCATTTTCTGGAAATTCACTAACAACAGATGGGATATTTGAAATGCAAACAAAAATTACAGCACTAATTCCCAACCATGGGTTTTGCCATGTCTTTTTGCTCTAATAAACTCCCGAAATGTCATAGATGCTATCAAATATTCAAAGGCCAGTTAATTTTAATCACCTTAATTTAAGCAATATAAACCATAAAGCACCTTAAAAAGTAGTTAGGGGAATTGTAAAATCAAGCAACAACAGTGGAGTAACTTTATAAAGATTAGAAATTGCTTAATTAGTTCTTACATATGAGAAACAGAGAATAAAATTAATAGCAACAATAAAATATTCCCCAACCTCTTTCTATATGTCAAAAGAACTAGTAGGAATATATTTTTGCCTCCATTAATGGTACAATAAAGCCAATTTGTCCCAATTTGTTTTAATTATGATTAATCATTCTTTCCCAAACAATGCTGAAAAGTAATTAACAGTAGATCCAAAGACCAACAATCAAAGTCAAGAGTGAAAAATGGTGAGAGGGTATGTCTCATAAACTCTTGGCTTCAGCTGTTGTGCCTCTCTGGTTTCACAGCTTCACAAGTTCTAACATAGAGAAGACATTTTACTCTTTATTGTCAAGAGTCAAAGTATTGTCTTAAAACATGTTACTTTCCAGCAAAATGAACAGTCATAAGGCTTACTGGGTAATATATCCAGCACACTCCATGACGAATGTTATCTTTATACTGTCCCTTGAAGATCAGTCTTCCATCTGTGTCATATTCCTGGGCTGGACCATTCAGCTCTCCGTCTACATACGTGCCCTGGAGAACTCCCCCATCCTCATAAGTGTAAACTCCCTGGCCTTGCAGGGCATCGTCCATGTAATACCCCTCCAGGGTGCTGTGAGAGACGGGAGAACAAAAATGAAGAATCAGACGATGACTCAACTCTCTTAAAAAGAAAAGGTTGCATCCAAGGAACTGCATGCCCAGCTCTGTCTCAACCTTGACATTCAATGCAACCTACTGGATTCTCATAGATTGCTAGGAAAAACACTTCAGAGATATGGGTAAAACGAGGAAGAGACAGAGAGATTTGATCCTTAATCTCCTGATTCCTACTCATCCTTTTTCTTTGCTGGAGGAAATAGAGAAGAAAAGAGCCACAGGTGGAAAATGGAAACAAGTCTCACCTAAATATGTTTCTAAGGCTAGATGCTGACCAATACTGGGCAAGAGAGAGATCCTGGTGTTACCCTTCCCACATATAAACCACTCATGTCTAATTTCCCTCAACAGTGGTCCCAAATTCAGCGGTAGTTCTCACCAGATGATGGCATGTATATAGTGATCTCTAATAACACAAATGTGGTTAGAATGTGTAAAATGTCTACATATGAATGTACTTCAAACAGTTAGTGAATAAATGCAATTAAAAGGTAACATGAATCTTTCCATGGACTTTTGAAGACCCCTCGTATTTTGTTCAAGTCAATAATGTATTATTTATGGGTGACTGCCACAAGTGATATCCAGTCTAAAGAATCTCCTTCCATCCCTTTGGAAGATCTATGGGGATTTATTTAAGAACAGCTATACATATGTGTGTTTATGTGTATATATACATGTACATACATACACAAATACATGGCCAGTGGGGGCGAATAAGGAAAACAGCAGGCTCAAGCCTGCTTAATGTCATTAGCAGCCTGATAAAGGTCCTAGACTGCAAGAAGGCACACTATCTCTCTCATCTCTCTATCTCTCTCCTCATGACAGTCTGCAGGTTTGTCCCCTCCAAAGCTCATGTAGAAGCTGGATCCCCAATATGGCAATGTTGAAAGGTGGGGCCTTTAGAAGGTGATTGGATCATGAGGGTTATGCCCTTATGAGTGGACTAATGGGTTAATGGATAAGTGAGTTATCATGGGAGTGGCACTTGTGGCTTTACAAAGAGAGGAAGAAACATGCTAACCTGCTCTTCCTCAGCCCTCACTATGTGATACCCCACACCACCTCAGGTCTCTGATGAGAGTTCCCACCAAGAAGAAGGGCTTCACCAGATGCACCTCCTGGACCTCGGACTTCTCAGCCTAATTCACTAATAGAAACAAATTTTGTTCCTTAAGAAATAAATTTTACTAAGAAATAAATTTTGTTTCTTATAAATTACCCAGTTTCAGGTATTTTGTTATGAGCAACAGAAAACTGACTAGTACACCTCATAAAACACATTTGGAAGTTCAGAAACATTTTTCAGTGTTAGCCTCTCAAAGGCCATTATACAATGGAACTAACTTTGCCCAAAATTCCCTTTATGTACTGAAATTTGGAATAAATGGAAGACCAGCTCAACTTATTTAAAAAATTTTAAATGTAAGAAATTTAGAAACAAAGACAGCAAAGAAACAAGATAGCATTCATTGATAATTCAACTAGTAAATAGTTACAGTGTGGCTTCTAGGTAGCAGGCTTTGTGTGAGGCTCTAGAGAGCAAGACAAACAAAACACAGTTGAACAGGTGAGACTGGCAAGCATGCACTGTGTACAGGGCAGGGGAGTGGGGTGCAGGGAGATTGCAGACGGGGCCATGGGGACTGAGGTGGCTGCACCTGACTTTGGTAAAGTCTTGTCTTATTTAGTGAATGACTGAGAATGATCTATAATTATTAAATAGAAAGCACAGCCGAAATAATGATTGCTTCTGATTACATTGCAATTACACTATTTGTAGTCTCCCAAGGAGATAAATAGTTCTCTTTCAGTTTTGTTTGTACTATCAATGACAAATAGGCTTACTAAATCATGAAGAGAATAAAATGCACTTTAGCATAGCTGTTGCATAAATAATCAAAATTCTAAATCAGTGAGGTAGAATTAATGAGATTTAACTGTTATTAGACTCCCACAGTTAAAAGAAAAAATGACCTTGGTGAAGGATAACTAATCAACTGACATTATGATGCAATATGTAGTTCAAAAAACTATTTAATCATTTATCTTCATTTTTAGGATTGCCAGATAAAATACAGGATGCCCAGGTAAGTTTGAATTTCAGATAAACAACAAATAATTTTTTAGTATAAGTACATCATAAATATTGAATGGGACATAATTATATTAAATACTGTGTTGTTTATCTGAAATTCCAATTTAAGTGGGCATCCTGGATTTTAATTTGCTAATCCTGGCAACCCTATTGACTTTGGATTCTCAGCAGCATTCAAAATGTTCATGTGTATGTTTGGGTAGAATAATTCCCTGACAGACTATTCTGCCAATACTTCTCAGGTTTATGATCAAATCTATGAGGCACAGGTCTTGCAAATCAGTTAAAAAATAATATGGACTGCGCCGGCCCTGTGGCTCACTCGGGAGAGTGCAGCGCTGGTAGCACTGAGGCTGCGAGTTTGGATCCTATATAGGGATGGCTGGTGCGCTCACTGGCTGAGCGTGGTGCAGACCGCACCCTGCTGAGGGTTGCAATCCCCTTACCGGTCAAAATAATAATAATAATAATATGGACTTGCACATATTTCCCCCTGACCGTATCCAGTGGCTTGTCCTATCCCCCCTTACCAATGGAGCCCCTTTTCAGATTGCTTTATCACAATACTAAGAACAAACTGCTATTTCCCTCTTAGCCCAACTGACTTAAGGTGCACAAATGCAAATTCTTAAGCCATTGGAGAGCAAATCTTACTGTATTATTTTTTCAGTATTTGCTGAGGAAACAGCTTAGCTCTCCAGGCAGTTTTTTATGGTAACTTGGAAGGAATCTGATAACAAAAGGTCATGTTGTACACATGAACTGGGTTCTCCAGGGCAATAAAAATGATAAGTTTTTGAAATCCTCTGTCACTGAGGAAATAAAATATAAGCTTCTTAAACTGGCCTTCAAGTTACTACCTTTCTAACTTTTTCTTTCAAAGGAGGCTGGCAAACCATGGCCTGCTGCATCTTTTTGTAAATAAAGTTTTATTGGAACACAGCCATGCACATTCCTTTCTCTCTTCTATGGCTGCTTTCATACTACAACAGCAGGGTTGAATAGTTGCAATGGAGACCATATGTGGCTCACAAAGCGTCAATTGTACTATCTCATGCTCTACAGAAAAAGTTTGCTGATTTTGCTCTAGAACCCTCTGCTCATGTTAGTTTACTCGCTGGCCTTTATACATCTCAGCTTCCATACTATGTTTTTCCTTCCTTCTTCCCTTAAAACATACGTGAGCAAACTTTAAATCCTTGAGGATACATTCAGGAAAAAAAGTTGTGGATCACAGTTTTTTTCTTTTTTATTCAAAACAAAAATAACCTTAGGATAATAATGAATATTCTCAAATCTCTGGCATTTTTCTATTCAAAAAAGAAAGAAAATATGAAAAAATGACATTATTTTGTAGCCACTAAAATGTTAATGTCTGGTCATATTTGAAAAGTGGGTACATAGAAAGTAGCTTTTTAATCTTTCTTGCAGAAATTGGATTGAGGACTGTGTTTTGGAGCAAGTCTGTTCATCACAGTCCCTATGGATCCTGCTCATCTTCCACATGGAGTCCTACTTTCCCGATATGTCTATCCTGCCCTCAGCAGCCCCACAGTCCACATTAGTTATTGCAGCCTAGTCATTACTATTACAGAACATTCTGTGTCTTTATTGATGTTAAATTTATGTGTCCTATTTCTCTAACTAGATTGAAGCCCTTTACAGGAACAAACTAGGAGATATGCATCCATGTGTCCCTCTCCTAATGTACAAACATAGCATATCTTCAATTGGTATTTCCTAAGTGAAAGAATGGAAATGGGAACTTGGATAATTTTACTTTGAGAAGACACAGAGGGAACGTAACAACATTATTGAAGTGCAGGGAGTATTCTTTAAATGAATTAGATATGCATCCAGTCTTCAAGTTGAGAAAGTTTCTTAAATGTTCTATACTTCATTTCTTCATCTGTAAACTAGGGTTGTTATAAGGATTAAATGTGTTAATATCTCTCAAGTGCTTAGAATATGGTCTGGCACATAGTGATTGCTTAAATAAATAATTTAATAATTAAATAATAATTTAAATAAATAACTTAATAATTATTTTTAAGCCTGCACATTCCTAATACGATGGCCAGCTTTCTACTGAGAAACTGGGTTTAAAACACCATCATCAGGACCAGCCTGTGGCTCACCTGGGAGAGTGTGGTGCTGATAACACCAAGGCCAAGGGTTCGGATCCCTATATAGGGATGGCTGGTTAGCTCGATCGGGAGAGCATGCTGCTGACAACACCAAGTCAAGGGTTAAGATCCCCTTACTGGTCATCTTTTTTAAAAAAAACACACCATCATCAAGGGACCAATTATGAGACAAATGGAATAGACAGTTAAAGAAATTTACAAAACTGCTTTAAATCTACTTTATATAAAAACAAGCAAAAAAGATTCCTCTCTGCAATAATTTATGAGTGATCCATTTGAATGGGTGAAAGATGGAATAAATGCTTTTTAAAGTTAAAACAAACAAATAAAAATCAAGTCAAGCACTACAGAGATGTAGAAAGTAGAAATTCCTAGACTCTTACTCAGTTTGGCATATAGTATTGAAGGCTTTTTTCATTTATGTGTCATGCAGTTTCCCACCTTCTGTTTCTGTTGTTTTAACCAAAAATGAGATCATATTATACACAATGTTCTGAAATTGTATTTTCTTAAAATTCCTTTCAACATCTTGGCAGATTCTTTAATATGTTAAGAAATTACAAAAATGGCCTTTCAATTTTTCAATTTTTCTGGCACCAGCGTCTGAATCAAACAACTGGAAAATGTGAGAAAATTAAAACATCAATTTTAATTAAATTTCTTTCTCTGCACATGACACAGACCATTTTACCTGTTTTATCAAAGCTCTTGTACTTAGAGTTAAATTTCCAGTAATAAATTAAATTAGGAAATTTAACTTACAAAGAAATGAAGAATGTGTTCCCTTCCTTTTGTCAGCTACAGCAATATAAGAACCAAGAGGGATATTTAAAAAGGGATCAAAATTCTACTTTAAATTTTCATCTCTAACCAAATTATAAACTGTGACCCTTGGTATTAAAATATTGTTTTAGGAATTATTTTATTTGACATTATATATTATCTCTGAAAATACTACAAACTAAGTAGAGAAGAATAAGACCCAACGTACCCATTAGAGCTATTTCCAACCAGAAATTTCAATCTCTTCCTAGGTGTGATAAGCAAGTTAAACGGAGCACTATAATGCTTCCACATAACACATTGTGCTATTTTAAAGTTTTTTTTTTTTGCCTTTCAATAGAAGATCTATGAGTCTACAGAATCTGATTATTATATAGGCTCAAAATAACAGTAAAATATTAGAAGAGCAATTAATTTAGGTTTGTTCTCTAAAAACAAACCCTAAGAAAACCATCTGCTATGGGCTGAATGTTTGTGTCTTCTCAAAATTCATGTGTTGAAATCCTAAACCCCATTTGATGGTATTAAAATATGGGGCCTTTGGGAGCTAATTACATCATAAAGGCAGAGCCCTCTTGAAAGGGACTAGTGCCCTTATAAATTTCATCAGAGAGCTTGCTTTCTCTCTCTCCTCTACATCATGTGAAGATACAATGAGAAGCCACCTGCAAACCAGGAAACAGGCCCTCATCAGACATCAAATGTGCCAGTGCCGGGATCTTGGACTTCCCAACCTCCAGAACTGTGAGAAAAAAATGTTTGTTCCTTAGGCCTTCCAGTCCATGAAATTTTTATAGCAGCCCAAACTGATTAAGACACTCTCCCAGCCATTGTTGTCAACTAATCATAGTAACAAAAATAATGATAAAAGATAATAATAACAGTAATAATCCATCCTTTCTCCTGAGTACCTACCAAGCACCCTCACTCTACAGGGTCCTTACAGTTTTTCTCATTCCATCACAATAACCCTGAAAAGTAGGTATAATTATCTCAGTTTTACAAATGAGAAAACAGAAGTTTGGGGAGGCCAGTTAGCTAGAACAAGACTCCTCTGAATTGATTCCTCAGGAAAACCTTCCATCAATCTGCCAAGCTCCTACCTAGCTGTTAAAACTCCTACAAGAAAGTAACTGAATTCACCCCAGGACTCCTTTGAACTTTTCACAATTATAGCTAATGAGTGACCTCAAGTAAAATTAAAGCACGGAAGAAAGGCAGTCAGGACCACAGCTATTTCCTTGCTTCTAGAAGAGGGTAGTAGATGTAGTGAAAAGAGTGTTGGCTTTATTTATTTATTTTTATTTATTTATTTATTTGTCTTTTGTCTTTTTCTGTGTCCGGCAATGGATCGCAACCCTCAGTGTTGCCCCCGTACCGGACCGGGGACCGGCAATGGGATCGCAACCCTGGGTGTTGCCCCCGTGCCTCGCTCAGCCAGTGAGTGGGAACCGGTCTGTATGTGGGATCCGAACCCTCGGGCGGGAGCGCCGCCGCGCTTCCCAAGCGGCGCACTTATCCAGTCTGTATGTGGGATCCGAACCCTCGGGCGGGAGCGCCGCCGCGCTTCCCAAGCGGCGCACTTATCCAGTGCGCCACCGGGCCGGCCCCAAGAGTGTTGGCTTTAGAACTGAATTCACCTTGGCTTGAATCTCCGTTCCAACCCTTACTAATTAGGTGACCTTGGGCAAATTAGTCACTCTGTGCCTTAGTTTCTTCATAAGTAAAATGGCATTACAAAACCTACTTTACAGATTGTTATGAAGGCAATGTGTCCAGTATTGAACAAATGGTAGATATTCAAAGTTATTCATTTCTTTTCCACTCCCTTTATTCTTGCATGTCACAACTTTTTTTTTTTTTTTGCCTCAATCAGAACTGTTCATTAGAATACAGATGAATATATTTGCTGAGCCTGGTTCCAGCAAAAGCTGGACAGCTGTCAGGAACATATAAGGAACTCTTGCCTTGTGCGGGAGGTTGGAATACAAGACTTCAGAAGTTCATCCCAACTCCAATTTCTCTGAAATGTGGCCAAGCACTTTCTAAAAACCAAACACGAGAAATCCTGCATTGATCTGCCACCTGGAAAATGTCAGCATTTCTCAGTGGCTCATCAGATATGTGGTCTCACTTAGGTTATTGGCCAGTGATAAACCACAAGGAGGAGCCCTCTTAGCTGGACACATTAATGTAGCAAATCAACATAAGAAAATTGCTTGGGCACAGGAGAAATGAAGTCATGGAGCAGTAAATACTTTGAAATCTAATTGGCATGTTAAGGAGAAGCATCATCTCTACCTCATAATCAGGCTAAAAACTGTATGACTCCCTAAGAGTCCATAGCCCACAAAAAGCTAGTTTGCATTGAAATACCTCTTTCCTGTTACCATTCTAAGTCCTGCCTTCAAGTCCATAAACCTTAGTTGAAATGAGATTAAGGAAAAATACATTAAAATAAACATCCAGAATCAGGGATTAGTATAAAATTATACTAATAATGAAATAGATGTGCATATCAAAGTTTTTTTGAACACTAAACATTTTCATAATATGCTACAGCACTCCAGCAAATTCACTGGGCTGGACAGACTCCAGATCTACATCAACAAAGCCTCAAGCTTTCTTTTGCCTCACTGCATAAATTCTTTTCTCTCAGGATCAGAGTAGATGTTAAGAAGTTCCAATTATATAATCTTATGACAATTTTCTTCTTTTTTTTTAAAAGGGGGAAAAATGGAAAACAATAACTGCTTGAAAAAACAATTTAAAAAATAAAGTTAATTTTCCCACTCATTCCTCATTTGTGAGTTAAGCCATCTGGTAAAAGATGAGCGGTTTGAGTTTAGGTTTCTGACTTAATAAGCAGGCTGTAGTAAGTTCGCTTTTTTGTTCTACATTTTGTCACATAATGAAGGAAAGACTAAGTCTTGATTTTGATCTCAAAACTAGCCAACATTCTGAATCTGAACCAGTAGTGAACAAGCAAACAATGTACATTTTGACTATTTAAGCTGAGTTAGAAATAGAAAGCTACTTCTGTATTTTACCTTGAATATATTTAAGTAAGATGCTTAAATTCTCTGCCAATAGTGGTTGCTTCTATGACATGGGGAGGGGGCAAAAAAAAGGAAACACTTTCATTTTCTACATTTCTGTATTTCTGGAGGATTTTTATTCCACCAAGCATTTGCTATATTTACAATTTAAAAATAAAATCTTGTTCTTCTATCTAGAAACTTGGTTAAAAAATTTAATGGCCATTTCTCCTGATCATCTGGATATTTAAAATTCTTACTTAGGCTAATCATGTTCTATGTCAAGGAAAAAACTGATTCTAGAATTCTCCTGATACTAATTCACATTTGTTTGAATCCTTCTCATAAATCACACACCTGGGTTCAGGTTTCATATAAGGTTAGAATGTATCAGCCCAAATCTTCTGTTACTACTCCTTGTGATTTTCCTTTTCTCTTTCTAAACATGGGTTTCTACAGTTGCGAACAAATCCTTTGATGGGGCCATAAACCAGCAATACAGGTTTGAACAACTTTCTTCTACAGAAAGTTTTTGTTTCATCACCTGTTATTTCAAAACCTTGATTTCAGCCTTTTTGAGTGAATTTTTCCAGATCAAAGGAAAAATTCCTGACTGTCAGTAAAGGCATAGGGTTCCCACTTAATTTTACCAACACATCAGACCCTAAAAATTGCAGGAAGTAATAGGGAGAAATATTGATAGACAAATGTAAACAAAGGTGCTGCTTCATGTAGAAACAACTGACCCTTTCATATCCAAATCCCATATCCCCCTCAGAAAAACCTAAGACTCCACAGTCTTTTTTTCAGTCATTAAGACTTTCTCACTAATTTTTACAGCAAATCCTTTTGGCAGATGTCTCATAACATGATCAGATACTGGGCTTAAGGAAGATGAAAATCTCCACAGTCTTTTTTTCAGTCATTAAGACTTTCTCACTAATTTTTACAACAAATCCTTTTGGCAGATGTCTCATAACATGATCAGATACTGGGCTTAAGGAAGATGAAAATGACCTTTTAAGATCCCGTCACCATACCACTTCATCATGTGTAATAAAAGCAATGATACCAACATTCTCCCCCACCAAGTACTAGCCCCATCTATAGAAGCCTGAGACAACCTCCTGAGATCCTTGCTAATGCCACCATTCTGTGACTCCACTATTTGACTGATGTCTCTACAGGTGTTTGAGTGGTGGGTATAAAAAAGTGCTCTGGTGCTTGAAAAGGAAAAAGTCGATGAGTTTATTTCTAGCCTATAGATAGTTATTGGGCTAGTGCTTCAAGCTTCAGCTTTTTCATGTCTTGACGCACAAGCAGATTACTGCATCTGTAGAATACACCATGGTAAGTGGGTGAAGCTGCTTGGGGCCAGAAGTGCCTAGCTTGACAGAGGAAGGGAGATGCTCAGGAGGACTCAGGCCCCACGTGGCTACCCAAAAGGCTGAGGGGATCAGTATCTTGGGCTAACATGTAGCTCATTATTGGCACACTGGTTCCAAAGCACACTGATTCAGAGCACTGATAGGTCTAGCCCATCAATACTCTGTGTATCATGTCTGTGAAGCAAGCAGGTAACCAACACTAAATTCAACCAAATCTGCTGAACTGTTTTCCCAAAGAGTTAATCAATTCCTGGCTATAATCATCAAACTAACAGATTTAAAGCATGAGCATGTGTGTACTTTGAGGGGGAGGGAAGGTGTTCTGAATGAATTCTGCCCTCTCACCCTCTCATTCAGGTCCTACAACCACCTGGCAAGGACTTTTTCTCTTTCTTTTAAGTTTCAAATTAAGGGAAAGTGCTATGAAGCATAACAGATGTAATAGACACAGATTGTGCCCTCAAGGAAACCTCTGTCCATGGGGACAGAGGAAAAATAAGACATTTACATAAACATATATTTGTTGAATGAATAAAAGAATAATTGCAGCATGAGGTAAAAAGTAACACTTTCTAGAAAAAGAGCTATAAATAAACTGCCATGGAAATGGGGCAGGAAAGCTTCCCCCTGGACAGGTTAAAGGATCATGAAAGAAGAAAACGCTGATACCAACATCTTGAAAGAAGCCTCTACGGGTCTCAGGTTCCACCAGGTATCCACAGCAGGGTAAAAAGAAAGGAAGTAAAATATCTGACAACTTAAAATGTACACTTTGTAATCAAAGCTCTGCTAAGAAAAAAAGGTGGGCTGAGAGATTGGGGACAATGGGAAATAGAAGGTTGGAATCAATTAAAATGAAATTTTACAAACATTCTATGGTGGGTTTTTATTGCGTTCCTCACCTGTCCTTATATCAAATAATTGAGAACCTGATGAACTGTTACGATCTTTAAAAACAACCCACTTGGCCTACAGAAAAGGGATCTGGGTCACAAGCCACTCCCTGCTATGACCCTTCAGCTATCAGCTTAGACATTTCCTTTCCCAAAGGAATTCCTAGGTTAAGGAAGCTTTGGCCTATTACCCAGGTCAAGAGTTTAGTAAGTAGTGCTATATCCACCGAATCCTATAACCTGCTTTAGCTAAGTCCATTTCTGTATTACCCAATCAACTGGTCTGAAAATAGATGGCCCTTTCATGGCTCTGAATTCCTCTAAATGCTTGAGAAATTCACACGGTCACTCTTTGCCTCTGAGGCTGACTTGGTGTAAAAGTCATTGTTGAAAAACTGGGCCAGTGCAGCCCAATCTCTCCTTGAAAGAGAAAAGTCCTACAGCCAGTCCCACCTATCACAAGAGTTAGGTAAGGAGCCTCGGCCTCACAGTGTCCGCAGACAGGAGTCAAAGGTAAAAAGAACCCTGCTGTGAAAAATATTTGAACTGGAGGTAGACTGGAAAATACTAGTCCTGACATCAGCATTGAGATATCACACGAAAAGACCAATTATCTCAAAGACAAGCATTTAAAAAACTGTGAGTCTACAGCTCTACCCTCCTGTGGCTACCTGTTGATGTCTTACTACTTAGCTTGTTACGATATGACTTTGAAGAACTTTTACCAAATAATTTCTTCACCAATCTCATGAGGAGAGGAAACATGCTGAGAAACTGATGAAGCTGAAGAACCAACAAGGTGACCGAATCTTCCTTCAGGATACCAAGAAACGAGATCACGACGACTGGGAGAGCGGGCTGAATGCAATGAAGTGTGTGCTACACTTGGAAAAAAGCGTGACTCGGTCACTACCAGGACTGCCCAAGGTGGCCACTGACAAAACCAATCCCCTCTTAATTGATTTCATTAAGATGCATTATTTCAATGATAAGGGGAAGTCCATCAGAGAATTGGATGACCCTGGGTTAGTCAATGTGTGCAAGATGGGGGCCCCGAATTTGGCACGGCAGAGTGTCTCTTTGATAAGTACACCCTGGGAGGTGGCGGTGATGAGAGCTAAGCCTTAGGCTGGCTTCCCCATAGCCACTGGGGTGACTTCCTGGGTCACCACCAAAGCAGTGCATACACGTTGGGGTTACTTTCACATTTTGTATAAGTTGTACAAAAACTTCCACTCAAATTATTCCACTTGTATCTTTCCTTCAGGTAAAATAATTTAGTAACCCTCCAAAATAAAACAAAACTGTGAGTGGTACCTGCCATCAAAGAAGAAGAACTTCCCCCGTCCGTTCTTTTCTCCATGAACAAAGTTCCCCTCAAATCTGTCTGTGGAGGAGTAGGTGACTGTGCAGAACCCATGTGGTAATCCGTCGTCATCCAGGTGCCCTGGAGAAAGCAAACCACAAGGCAAACCTTAACATCCGCAGTCACATTAGCACTCAGATGCTGCCAGGCAAGTCCCCCTGAGCTGCCGAAGGGTCCCTTCCCTGGCACGAGGCGATAGAGAATGCTCAAAGATTTGTCACCTCCCTGCATCGGCAGTGTCAACTTGATTGTTATGTACACTTTGTGAACTGACAGGTCCACAACAGAGGGACTTAGACACATTTCAGAATATGAACTTTAGGGGCCGGCCCGTGGCTCACTCGGGAGAGTGCGGTGCTGATAACACCAAGGCCCCGGGTTCAGATCCCATATAGGGATGGCCGGTTCGCTCACTGGGTGAGCGTGGTGCTGACAACACCAAGTCAAGGGTTAAGATCCCCTTACCGGTCATCTTAAAAAAAAAAAAAAAAAAGAATATGAACTTTAAATAAGCTTGCATTTTACCTAGGACTGAGTGTTGTTACCACCAATATTATCTGCAGTGCATATTACAATTTACTGAGTACTTCCCCACACAGTACTTCTCATATTTGGAATTAATGCCCCCAGTCTCACATGCTTAACTGAAATGTGGTTGACATCACACTGTTGTATAGTCATCACACTGTTACATACAACACTGTAAGTATTGTCTTTGCTGTAAATTGTCTAATTCTAGAACACCAAGTGTGCGGTATGATCTTATACGTCATTCTATAGTATGATGAGGAGGACTGCTAGCAAGTCTGAAAACCCTGCTGTTGTTTGTTACATGCAAACAATGAGGACACAGTCACGTCTTTAAACTGCCCTAATATTTATACACCTCATTGTCCAAACACAAAATCTGTCTTTCTAAGCTTAAACTTAAGCTTAACCTTAAACTTACTGCTTTACTTTACAAAATCTTTCAGCTTTAAATGTTTAGTAATAACCTTGTTGTATACCCTCTACCACTGTGTTCAGAGAGTTTGTATTTTAAATGAAGCCAAAGTATCCACATGGCCATTTAAGTAGTGATCTTGAACATCAGCAGCAGTTATTACACTGATCTTTAAACTGCTGGTTCCTCCTGGGTCACAGTCTAGCATATTCTAATATTTATGTTTACAGTCAATATTTAGGTTTTTTTTATTACCATCTACATATTTCACAAAACCCAAGAATCGCCTTACTAACATCTCCCCAATCACTCTGGTGAGCTGATTTTGCAGAGGTTGGTGAAAATGAAGGCAGTTACTCTACTGGCTTTTCCCTGGTTCACAATCTGGGTCATGGATGAAAAAGATATGAAAACATTGAACACTGTGTGCAGTGTAGGGACATTAAACACTTAAATGTGGCTTCCAGATGGCTCACAGATAGGAAAGAAAACACAAACCATACCACCACAATGAATGCTTTAGTCTCCTAAGATGATTTCTTCTAACATGATAAAAGAGTATTATCCCTTGGAAGAGACGGTAAGTAAGCATTCTTATAAAAAATTGAAAAATCTCTTCATTTGCGTTATTGGTTTCATAAACACAAAATAACAGTAAACAAATACAATGTTTTATTGCTACATCTGACTGCACAGAACAGGTTACCTAGAACATATTATAATAAAATAACTACTTAAATAAATCACAGTTGATATGGTTCCTTTCCTCTTAGCATAGATATTTTTCTATCAAGGGCCAGGAATTAATGGTCAGCAGGGAACTAGGCAATAATTGCTTTCTTCTCACTCAAAAACCAACTGTACACGATGTAATCCAACGACACTTAAGTCATGTAAAATAATTTGGACAATTATTTACTAAATATTTACTGATGACATTTCTCTCATTGAAATGAATTAAATACACTTTTTCCTTTTCACAAAAAAAACACTCATTGTACAGCTAAAAGCTTTCTTTTATGAAATGTTGTTGGGATCAAATTAAATGTAGCCATTAACATTTCTATGAATTTAGCATCTTACCTTTGATTTAGGTATAAATATCAAAATAATCATTTTAGCCTCATACTGGCGTATTTACTAATTTGTTGAAAATGGCTTCCTCATACAAAGCAGTTTGCAGTTTACATATTCAGACTTTAAAAGTTAATATTTGATAAAATTTGTTATTCCATTTAACATTAAGAGAAATGTGATAAACATGAACACTAAGGAAAAAAACTACAATGTAAATTCATTTCCACCTTCCCTCAGCCCTGTCCTATTTCTGAATAAAACACTGAAGATGCACCCTTAGCAATGATGTTTAGATATTAGCGAAAATTGAAAGTGTCATGTAACACACTAAAAGCACTTTGAGGACAGTACTGATCCCAATTGAGATGACAACAAAAATATCAACGCCACTCCATGAAGGATACTTATTTCAATGCCTCTTTCAACAGGCCAGTGAAGAGAAGTCCTGTCACCTTCTTAATCTCTTGGGAGAGAGAGAGACAGAGACAGAGAAGAGCCACTGAACGATGGACATTTCTTAGGTGACCTTGTGCATTTAGAAGGAAGTGTTTGGACATGTGACTCTTTCCTGCCATTCTAAAGGTTTTTAGGTTGCTTGTTTTGAGAAAGTTCTGAAATCATCTATCAGACCACAGCAGGATCCTCTTTTTGGCTTGTTTTGTTTTCTTTTCATCCATAGAATATGATCAATTAAGGGAACTAGAAATTCAAGGTTGTGACCACTCCAGACTTTCATTCTGAATATTTAAGCCTGGAGTGGTTTTCCTAACAGTAGAACTTTGTATCTGAAACAACAGCCACAACCAAAACAATAACAACAGAGACCTTTCAAACAAAGAAATGCGGGCAGAGAAGAGATTGGGTTTCGTGCCCTCACAGATCCCTTCCACATGAGTATTAGAATAGACTCTAGTATAACTCTTGTTCAAATGCCAGTTGGACAACAAGATCATGTAATATTTTGTCATGTCAGTAAGAGTCAATTTAATGAGGAGGGATGCTGACATATAGAGAAGGAAAAAATGATTTGCATACCAACTGTGTATCTGGCACTGGGTTATGTGCTTTCCTGTTATCTAATTTAAACCTCACAACGATTTCCCAACCCCCATCTTATGAGAGTGCCAGTGCTCCATGACTTGCCCTAGAGATACATTAACCACTCTGCACAAATGCTGAATGAATGCTAAAAGCCCCTTCCCCAAATCCATCAATTCCCTTTGTCTTTAGAGAAAGGCAAACTAGCTGGACACTCTTTCTTCCTTACTGATGGTGGAAAAGGTCACCTCTAAAAAGGTAGGGATTCGCAGGCCTATGGTAGAGAAGTGGAAGACTTTGTGGTTAAGATAATTCTCATAGAATTACCAAGTTTTTCAACAGCATATCCTGGTTGCAAATTCCTATCCCTTCCAAGTGTTACCTAACTCAAAGAGAAACACTAGTCCTCCCTGCTCTGATTGAGGTCAATTTGTAAAATGTGCCAAGTCAGCCAACAGCCTTCCAGGCCAGTTCCACTAAACAGAGGGTGAGCACCAGGCCCAAACAACAGGGAAAATTAACTTGAATGACTGCTCTGTGTTTATAATGCTACCCTAGCTAATGTACCGTGTATCTGTCTGCAGCATGATTTTAAATATTTATAGAAGTTAGAGAAAGGGAAGAAAAAAGTATCGGTTCACAAGTCTACTTTTTCACTTTGTTCTAAAGATCTTATCTACTGAACAGATAGAAAGTTAAATTTCCCCCCTCAACTTACTTCTGAGTGAGATTTTTCCCTAAACTGATAAGAGCCAGGCCTGTATTCTGTGCAGCGATGTACCTCTCAGCAAAGGAAATTCCCTCCGGATCAGACATCGCTGCTTTCTGCCTGAAGCTTACTTACCAAAAATCTGAAAGTTGTATGTGTGTGTTTCCCTCAGAACAAGAGACCTTTACACACACCATTGGTTTTGTAGACCAGGACACTGCTTAATAATAATAATAATAATAATAATAATAATAATAATAATAGGCAAGCTTATTCTCTTTAATGCAAAGAACATGCCTTCTTGATGCCGCATTTACCCTTGCTGTTAAAAACAATGTGATTTTTTAAGAGTAATTCTTTGCAAGAGCTCAACTATTAGTGAGAGACATAATTTTAATGTGTGGACTGGGAGAGAGTGGTGCTCCCAGTACACTTAGCATGCATTGATCCTGGGTACAGAAAACAAGCATTCTTATTAGAGATGGGCAGGTATAAAAGTAAGGGTATTGCTAATAAAAAATAAAATCTTAATATTTTGAGGGGATTGAGGCAGTGGAACACTGAGCTCATTGTTTTCATTCTGGCCCCTTGTTCTGGGGATCCTAATACTTCCCCTTTTTGAGCATTCTGCCTCAGTATCTCCTATACATTTCTAGGTCTTTCTGTTTTCTCCTGCCCTCACAACTGGGCATCTGGACTTTTGCAGAGAGCCTTCAAGGTGATTGCCTCACCTGCCGTTTCAGCCTCCTTGGACTGCCCTGCTCATCACTGCCTGTTCATCTTCCCAGAGTGGGGCTCCGACTCTGTCATCCCATCCCGAAAGAACCCCCATGGCTTCCTCGGCCACCAGCACACAGTCCATGCTCTCAGCCTCTTTTCCCTGTCTTACCCTCCACTTTTCTCCCTCTACATCCCATGCTAACAGCAGAACCGTAAGATAATTCTCTGGATACGCCTGTGTAATTCCATACCGCTATGTCTCCACTCACAAATGTCCTCTCTCAACTTGACTCTATGCCAACTTCTCCTGGGAAATCTTTCCCCATCTATTTCTTCAAGCTGGAGGTAATTTTTACTTCCCTTCAACCACCACTATTCATCTGTATACATGTGATATATTTATTTGAAATTATATTAGGGATCACGTCATATTCATCTTTCTATCTATAAGCAGAGAAAGAGACAGATACAGTAATAAATATTTCTGTTTCCAAAGTCCCTGAAAAATAACACTGGAACACTAAACATCACTCTCCACTGAACATTGCAATGTGCCTCAAAGTGTTTTTGAAAAGCTGCACCAGAGCTCAAGTGGAGTTCTCAGGCCCTCTGAGGCCTAGGGCGTGCTGCCTTCCCAAAGGAGCAGAGGAGACACAGGTACACAGGCTGCCACCTTATGTCGCCCCTCCACCACCCATCTCTCCTTGGGGATTCATGCACCCTGATTTTAGAACTTCACCTGAGCTACAGTTCCACCCTGACAGAGAACCAAGGTGTATATGATGTATAAGACATTTAAACTCAAGTCCTGAAGGGATCAATTTCTTCCCCATAGTAAACTTCTAATGAGGAAGAAAAAGGATGTCTGTTGCAGAGGCTGTAAGTTAAATTCTCTTTCCCCAAATACATTGTTCTGAAAGTCACTATCTGAACTCTATCAGAATCAACCTCTACAGAGTTACACTGATCAAGAATGATACTGACACAATATTTAACTGTTGCTTCCAAATTCAGTTACCAAGTGTTTTATATATTTGACTGACTCATTAAAAATCAAAAATCAAAAATCTAGGGAGACAGTCTGGGATGGTGGAGGGGGTTCTGTAAGTCCAAGCCTTTCTTCCCACCTCGCTGAGTGTCTTTGGATTAGTTTTTAACTTCTCTATGCGTCAGTTCCCTCCTCCGTAAAATTAGGATAGTATTAGTACCCACCTCATAATACTGAATGGATAATGTCTGTGAAACACTCAGCACAGAGCCTGCACATAGAAGAACTAAACAATTATAGCAATGACAATAATAGCTATGACAATGAAACTACTGAGAACAGAGGCTCTGTTTATAGAGAGAGGTAGGTTAGTTGGTACTTAAACACCAGACTAGCTTCTCTCTGGGAAAAGATCATAAACAATTTATACCAATCCCCCATGCATGTGTTAGGTGTTAAATAAAGACTACTGCAAACAGCACTAAAAAGGCCAAGAAAAGCTGGAGAAAAACTGGGTACAGTTTACTACATGTGCACACACATGCTCCAGGCACTGTGCAAGTTACAGCCGGAGATGTTTCTAAGGACGTTTAAAGATTCTGTGTCACTCTGTTTACTGTTCTGTACGACTGAGTGACCACGTGTCCCAGATTGCCCCAGACATTCAAGGCTTAAGCCAGTTGTCCCAGCATAATTATTAATAGTGCCCCCTCTCATTCTCAAGAGTGTTCTGATTTTGGACAACGTATATGGTCAGCCTATATAACAGAACCTGCCCTATTTATATAAAGAAATTTCCCAGTTTCTAATCCAGCGGACAATCTCACAAACAACACTGATAACATTTCTAACGCTCGTGTTCACATTCTGCAAAGAACCTGAGGACCATGGACAACTGGATGTTAAGTTTTCAAACAGCTTCAGAGGGGAAGGTGGCTAAACATGGGGAGCCCTACTAAAGATCAAGGGTTTGTATTAAATTTTTACAGCTAAAAGTAAACTTTGAAGAATGAGAGTAAGCCCCAACAAATTGAGAAGAGCATTTTTTTCTTTATCTTTCATACCATGAAGACACAAGTCAATACGTTTTAGATGCTAAGAAGGCTTCCTGTGGATCAACTCAGTCAATGTCTTTGGGTCCCAATAAGCCCCATCATTGGCTTTACTTATTAGAGTGATAAATAGCTCTGTGAGTTTACAACATTGTGAAAATTTTCTGAAGTTAGAAAAACACACACTTTTTATTTGGCTTTAAAGCTAGTTGAAGAAATAAGTTTTAGTATTTACATTAGACTGGATACCTTTTAAAGAATTCAGAAATATTATTCTAGTTAACCTCACAATAAGACCTCAGAAGCACTGCAAAAGGAGTTATGTTTATGAAAACATTAAAATTGATTTCTCCCAATGTAGCAATAACTATGTATCCTTATGCATCTGGACAGTGCTGCCACTTTATTTTTCTTTGTCTTTTGTGAGAGCTTGTTTACATAAATTAGATAGAAACCAGACTCAACCAACAGCTAAAAATTATTTACTTAGACGCTTGGTTTAAAATATCCTAGATAATACCACACAACATTGAAAAACATCACGACGTGCTGTATGGGGTGGAACCAAATAAATAAATACGCCAAAGAGTATTTACCAGTATTCACTGTTACAAAACCATAACATCTCATGATACAAACAACGAGATTGTATAACGTCCCCGCATCGTTTTTCAGAACTAGCAAAGAAAAAAAAAAAAAAAAAAAAAAAGGGGGAGAAACTCAGCAAAACAAAGTGTCGAGAAAAGTCGGGGGAAGGGCGCTAGAAAAGAAGGGGCGGAGAAACACGACACCAAAGCGGTGATATCACCCACAGCCAACTGCATGGAATTCAGAAAGTTAAGTGTCACCCAGCAATTTCGGTCTGGGCTTGCGGCGCGCCTGCACAGCGTTGTGGCAGCGGAACCCCGGCTCGGAAGCAGGAAGGGGGAGGGGGAGGTTCGACTGAGTTCGCTCGGGGGCAGCAGAGGGAAAGGCCACCTGCCTCCCGGACGCCGCGCGTTCGAGCCCCAGGTCCGGAGCTTCGTCCATTGCCCTGCAATGATTTCATCTTTTCGGAAGAGAGGCCGTCCCGGCCGACCGCGGCTGCCACGTGCCTGATCTGGCCCCGTGAGCTGCGCCGGGAGGCCACGGTCGCCTCGGGGCGCAGCAGCGAGCAGAAGGAAAGGGCTGGCGGTCGGAGAAGGGATCAAGGGTTGCCAAGACTGGGCTGGGGGACTGCTCCGCGGAGACCTCCAGCCTCAGGGGGCTCTCCCCCTGAGCATCCCACTCTCCATTCCCGAAAGGAGAGAGGCCAGAGTGCGGGGCAGGTTTCGCAACTCCGAGGGCAGATAAAGGCTGTGGCCGGGCGGGACGGGGTCCCCTGGCCTGGCGGAGCCCCATTCCCGGCCTGCGCCCTGCCGCGCAGTGCGCGCTCCCGGCGGCGTGGCCGTGGCTGTCCGGCCCCCGCCCA
>NW_007728611.1:20333-43860 GCF_000696425.1 Galeopterus variegatus | reverse complement strand
GGCAGCCCGCCACTCCTTCCGCGCTCCGGGCCCTCGTCGCCTCCTCCCCCGACCCCAGAGAAATGCTTGTACCTTCCACCGCCTCCTCCACCATCTCGTCGTCGCTATCCATGGCGCCTGGGGACCCTGCCCAGCTTCGGGCCGCGCGGCTGCCTCCCGTCCCTCCGGGTGGTGCTCCCGGCGGCTGAGCGAGCGCTGGGGCTGAGCCCTGCGAGTTTGGAGGAGGAGGAGGAAGAGGAGGAGCAGTCGGGGCCGGCTCGCGCTGCCTCCCCCTACAGCCCTTTCAGTTCCTCGGCCTTGAGCTGCTGCGGCAGCAGCCGTCCCCCCTCCCTTCGCCCACTTGCCCCTCGCCTCTGAGGCTCCGGGGTGCCGCCGTGGCCGCCGCCGCCGCTGCAACTTTCTCCTGTAATACCCCCTCTTTGTTATCGAGCAGCTGATCCGCTGACATCACCCGGCGCCGGTGCGCTCCCTCCCTCGCTGATTGACAGTTCCCTGTCCCTTCCCAGAAGTAAGGCTCCCCCAAAACGAAAGGCGCTCCGGGGCCGCGCTTAGTCTGCGCCCCGGCCGACCAGCCCCTTGTCCCGCCAGCGTTTATCGTGTGCTTATGAGCGGCTTTGCGCGCTCCGAGCGCGCCACGAGGTCCCTGGCGCTGCCGGCTTCTCGCGGGCACTTGGGACCTCCGGGTACCCGCCCTCCGGGGGCTCAGAGCTCCCGACCTCCAGCTGTGCCAGGGCAACTTGGAAGTCCGCCGTGCACCGCCCGCTGGCACCCCTCGGGGCAGCCTCCAGAGTACTAGGGGAGCTGAGAAGCGTTTCTGACGCTCTGGCGCCTAGACTTCCTCTTGCCCTCGCCCCCACTTCACCCGGAGCTGCACCAGTGCGGCACGCACGAGAGCGCAAGTGTCCCCGTGGCCCCGCATCACGTCTGCGAGCCGGTCTGCCCTACTGGAGGGGGTGTCATCCCGCCTCGGTTCCTCCGGACTGCCGGTCCCATCCCAGTGTCCTCAGTCTCCACCCTCATTCGGATCGCCAGGCCCTTGGGTGATTCAGAAATTCATCAAATCCAAATGGCAGCGGGCTCTTTATCAGGCAGGAAACAAGCCACACGGAAGGCTCGGCAGGTTCCTTCTCGCGGTTGTGGCGATAGAAAAGGAGCCACCGAGTGGAGCTAACGAGGAAGGACCCTCCCTCTGGCGCGCCTCCTTCTCGCGCCTCCTGCTGTACGTGTGATGTCCCCAGCTGTCTCCCTGTTTTTCCAAGTGCCAACCACTTCACAGATTCAGGCGTCTTCAAGTGGAGAAAACCAGTGGGCTCCCGATACGCGGCCCAGCCACTTAGTGTCATTATGGCGCTGCCTCTTACAGGTGGCAGTAAAAGGGCGGCCGTAAATAGCCGGTTAAATGGATGCAAATGTACACAGTGTACCGTGGAATTACCGGGTGCAGCTCTGGGCACCTGCCAAGAACAGCTACGGCATGCATGGGGGGAGGGGGCGGGGAGCTAAGAAAGTTGTTCCAGTTTGTTTTCTGAACAATAAATGAGACTTTGGGGATTTCAAAGTACTTCCAGCGCCCGGGAGACCACTCCTTGTTTGTTTCTGTGCTTAAATGCCAGATGTATATATATATATTTTTTTATCGAGTATTGCTGGCTTTTTTGTTTTTTTGGGTTTTTTTGTGGCTTGTTTTTTTAAATTCAGCTTTTCCTCTGTGAAGAAGAGAACAATGCTAGGGACATTAGCCCCATACACTGCCAGGAAGTTTGGCTCCTTTCGACTGTTTTAGAAAGACAGGAAGAACCCCGGACCAGGAGTTAGGAGACTTGGGTCCTGGTGGCACTCATCTGCAGCCGTGTCCTGTGTCCTAGGAGCACGCACCTCCTCCGCCACGCACCGCACCGCGCGCCTGAATTCCTTCTCCAGGAGGTTAGAGGTTTAGGCTACACTGGTATCAGGTCCCTCAGGCTTAGAGTAGATCATCGGAGGTCCTTCAGCTTAATCTCGACCTCTCTGAAGTATTCCGGCCTAGGTTTAACCTCCTTAAAGTCCTTCAGTGCAGATACCTGGGGCTCAAGGCTACACAGAGAAAGTGTTCCTGCAGTGGAAGGTGGGAGAGCCACTGCAGATTTAGGTCACATCATTTTCAAACATGAACCACAGAACAGGATTTTATTTCTGATTTTTTTTTTTTTAAGCCGTCATTGACTGAGCTTGGTCATTCGCAGGTTTTGAGTTATATGATATTTTTTCTTATTTTCCTTTTTTACATATTACCACCTCCCTTTTGTATTATACTGATGCATAAAAACAAACCTGATATTCATCTTCTTCCCCAGTTTCCTGTTTATTTTCAGGGGCAAAAAAGATGCTGAAAAGTAAAGGAAGCAGCAAAAATAATTTATTCCTTTACTCAAAAGGGTGAGGCAGGGAGTAGGGTGGGTTGGAAGAAATCTCCCTTCAGAACACACAGGAGACACAGGCTCATGGTGGGTAGGTATGTGGGGGGGGGGGGGGGGGAGGAATCATGTCACAAGTGCCCTGCCCTTATTTTTAGGTTCAGAGGAGGATATCCAACTGTCCCCTCGGTGCTGTGAGTTTTTCCCAGCCTATACTGCACACCTAAACTGTCAAGTGCTTCCTTTCCACCTGCTACCTTGAGAGGACTTGGAACTCTGCACACAGCTCTCATCACTGGAACAGGCCTCCTCTGCACCTGTGAGGGATGGGGTGGCAAGTGACTGGGTCTTCCCAGCAGAATTGGCAGGGACGGGAGTGAAAGCTGCCTGAGAACCTTCACCAGATCTGCATGTGAGGCAGCAGCAACCAGGACACAGTCCCATTCCTCTTTCCCCACCACTCATTCCTGCTGGCTTTGGGCCCAAAGCTTAGGCAGAATGTTTTTATGACTCCCTTAAGACACACTTGCATGGAGAGTAGAATTGTGGTTACTAGAGGCTGGGAAGTGAAGTGGGGAGGAGAGAGAATGAGAGGTTGGCTAATGGACATGAAATTACAGGTAGTTAGGAAAAATAAGTTCTAGTGGTGTACAGTCATGCTAGGCATCTATAATTAACAATAATTTATTGTATTTTCTCAAATGGCTAGAAGAGAGGGGCTCAAATGTTCTGTTCACAAAGAAATGACAAATTTTGGTGATAATGAATTTGCTAACTACCCTGATTTGAGTATTTCACATTGTATACATGTATTAAAATATAACTCTGTACCACATAAATATGTACAATCAATACATTTCAATAAAAGATAAATTCCTTAAAAAAGATACACTTGCATTTTTACACATCATTTTGTGTATGTTTTCCGTCTCCTTCCCTAGACTGACTGAATCTTATTTATAGCCCCAGAACCCAGCACCGTGCCTGGTACAGAATGTGGGTTCAGCATTGCCAGTGATGATTTTGCAGATAGGAATATTCTGTTTTATATAAACAGAGCTGAGTCTTTCTCACAGACTGGATCCTTCTCCTGTGTTTTGGCAACGTGCTTTGTTTCAGCTCTAGTCTAAAGAACATTTTTGAGTTGTTCTACTTGTACTTCCCTGCATCTACTGGTCCCAAATCTGCTTCCATTGCACTCTTTCCCCCAGTTTTCTCCATTGAGAGCTCATTTCATAAACCCTCTTTCCACTTGGCTTTCCACCAGTTTCCGCTCTCCTACTCTGTACCCACCAGTGTGGTCATGGCTAGAAAATCAATAAAGCTCTTAATTACAAATGACATGCAGCAGCAGTAGTAACGGTGTGGTGGTGTAACAGTGTGGCTCAGCTCCTAACTTGGAGGATCCCAATGCGCCAGGACAAGCCCTACCAGGGAGGAAAGGGACTGCACAGGACATCCAACATCTAGGTCCTGGGGTGGGACTGGCTTCCACGTTCACACTGAGGAGTGACTTTTCTAAGCTGCTCTGACTTAGCTTCTGTTGCCTCCAAGGATATGTCCTTGTCTTCACACTCAGCATGGGAAACATCATTCTCTCTTCCACTGCAGCAAGCAGTCAAAATACTGAGTTAATTCTATCCATTTTCTACACAAGTCTTTCTCTGGACAAGGCTGGTGCTTACTTACAAGACATATAACTTTTGCAATAAATATATTTTACAAGTTTCTGTCAATTTGCCACTATGCATGATAAGCAAATTGTGAAGAACCTAGTGAATGGGGGCCTTGTGAGGGATTCACTACTGTTGGCTGTTACTGACTCCTCGTCCTTCCTTGCTGGTAGTGGTGGGAGGGCCCAAGCAGTCTTTCGGGTCTCCATGTTCCCGGGAGACGGGAGCCTCAGCGGTAGGGTGTGTCATCAGGGACTTTCCAGGTGCCCCGGTAGATTTATGGTTGGTGTCCTGGTTCTGGTTTCCACCACTTGCTTACACTGCTGGCAGGGAGACAAGTCTAGAAGGAGTGAAGGAACTCTTAAGTAATCAGCAAGTCTCATTTTGGCACTGTTCACTCCTTAACAAGATTTTTTTTCCCACCAAATTTGCCAGTTTGATTAAGTTTTCACCTTACCTCTTTGGTTCCACCAAGAACTAGCTGAGCAAATGGGCAATAAAGCTCCCTGTGCCTTAATTTTCCCATCTGTAAATGAGGACATTGCACTACATAAATTTTAAGCTCAAACCACTGTTCCTGGGGAAAAGCTAAATAGAGCATGCAGAGCCTCAGGGACAGGCACAGAAAGGGGAAGAAGCCAGAGCAACTCTAACAAACGATATCCAAGTCCCGAGTCATCTCACCTTAATGGCACTGAGAGGGTGAGGGAAGGACCTTTATCTTTACTCTAGAGAGAGAGGCATGGGAGTTTCAGGGGAACCACAGTTCTTGGGTTCAGAATCACTGAGTCACTAATCAAGAGGCTAACTGTGTTAGTGACAACTGCAGGAACAGGAGGGAGGGGTGGGAGAGGAGCAGCGAGCAGGAGAAGGGCGTGGGGGAGAAGATGAGGATGAAAGGGGAGCATTTGCAGCATGTGGAGCACAGGGAAGAGAAGGAACATCAAGGGCACCGAATAAAGGTCCAGGAGCAAAGAGAGAGATGGAGACATTCATTGTGCTGGAAATAGACCTGACTGCATCAGGAAGACAACTCACGAATTCAGGGTGACCTGATTTGATTACAGCAACAGGAAGTGCAAGAGAGAGAGGGCAGAATAACCTGACCCGAGGAAGTGAATTAAATAATAGAGAAGACACCACAGTTGCCATGGCATTAAAATACTTCACGCCCCATTAAGCTCCTTTTCTCTCTTTTGCTTGATTCTTGATCTTGCAACATGTTAATGTCATTGCAGTATATCCAGTAAACTAAGTTTAGACCTTCTGGGGCATGGGAGAAGGGAAGATACAGCCCAGATCTCCCTCTTTGTATTGACTCTGGGCCATATTCTTCCTCCACAGTGTGTTTGATTCTCTTGCTCTTTGCATTGTGAGATATGAAAACCCTTGTGAGGCTTGGGTCTGGTGAAGTTGCTGAGTGACACAACTTGAAAGAAAAAAGAGAAAAATTGGAAACAGATTTTGGGGGCAACTGCTTTAGAAATTATTTCAGAAAAATCAATAAGATGCAGAAATTTGAAAAAAATACAACCACCATCAAAACAAAATGTATTTTCTTAAATATTATTATATTTTATTGCTTTTGAAAAATTATTTTAATGGGCTATAATTAAGATTATTGGGTCCTGCAATTTGGTCTTATGCAAAAGCAGATATTGCAGAGGGTGGGTACATTGTATACTCTTTTGACATTACTGTACACAGGATGAATGGAAGGCTATTTCCAGCTGATACATTTACCACACATGTCACAACATTCATCAAGACCCAGATCCTGACCTTCCTCAAGTGGACTCACATTAACCAGACCCCAGAGACTGATGTACTTATCTGAATAATGACTGACAGATCAGAATACTCTGTCATGGCAAGTACAATATCTCTTTGTAGATGAATAGACTTGAGAAGATAAATTCCATCTAGAAGTTTATGTAGTTAGTATCGAGTTAGGATAAATGAAATTAATTGTGTGGTCCACAAGAGAAACACTCTTGACACAATGTCCTGAAAGCCCTCCCACTCCTGCTTATAAGGCCCTGCAAGCTTGAGACTTTGAGATACTTTGTCCATACTCTGGTTTATTCAAACTACTTTCTCTAAACCAGTTTCTCCACACAGCATTTTATATAGCCAACTAGGCAGATTTACACTTTTAAGGTCATAACCACATTCTCTTTCTATCTTCCTGATATTATAGTTGTCACTTTAATGGGAATTTGAGGTATCCCTAAATTTTTCAGTCACAAATTCAGTTACTGTCTCAGTTTACTGCCACTGAATTCTAGGCAATCCCATTGTGTGTGCAGATTTTGTTAGTCTAACTTTCTGAGGGCAACCTGGTTCCCAAGTTCTTGGGGAAGCACCTCATTTTTGCTTCCTGGGCCACCAACAGTGGCCTAACCTTCCTTAAGCTGCCATGGATTTTAGATAAATAGACCAGACATATTGACACCCAAATGGCCTGTCCTGTGGTAGAGTTGTACATGTTTTCCTGAGTACCCAGCTAGAGGAGTAGAGAGGTTGGCCCTTTAATATCATGACTTAGGCAGTGAAATTTCACTTTGAAGATGCAGATACCATCTACCATAACACAGATGGAGAGCAAAGTGCCCTCTTCATTGTTCAAATAGGACTCTCTGATTTTGAACTCACTATCCAAAAATGAAAATATCCACATGGTCCTATTAACTCAATCACAAACAAGAACAGGTTGATGAAATGTTTCAGGGGACCCTGATATTGAAATGACACCCTTGATCCCTAGGCAGCCCACACACAGAGGGGCATGATGCTAAGGCATACCTCCTGGAATGCACTTTGCTGGGGACCTGCCTTTCAGTCTCTTTGAATATGGAGTGTCCTTTCAGGTCACTTAAGATTCTATTGATCCTTCTTGCTGAGGCCATAGATCAATTCTCAGGAAATTGGCTTGGCCAACCTTCTGGAATGTTTTTCAGATAAATTTAAAGAGCCAAGCTCAAATGCTCTTGTGCTCATGACAGAGGAACACAAAGAAAGCTGCCCTGTGGTAGGTCTTGCACTGTCTCCTTGGAAAAATGCCAGTTGAGCAGCTCTGCTGTGGGAGTAGGTCTTCTGCAAGCCATAAGCAACTCTTCCCAGCCTGGCATCCGGGGAATGGCTCAAGCCTGGGATGAGCATGAGCTCCCCAGCAGGACAGGGAGCCTAGTTATTGCTCGGCTGTGAAGTCTGGGCACCTCCTCCACATTATCTGTGCTCCACTACTCTCTCTCTGTGATTCTCTACCTATGCAGGTGTGGCAAAAGGTTATAATTTGAACCAGGCTAAGTTTATTCTCAGTTGAAATAAGAGAGACAGACAGCTCAATGATCTTTCCCTTCCCACTGATATTGGCAGAGAGGATCTAGGAAGGCCCAGTAGCCGGCCTCAACTCACACCCCTGTCCTCTAGCAGGTCCTTGACTCCACTACAGAAAGAATTCAAGGACAGAGTTATAGTACAAAATGAAGACAGGTTTAATTTAATGGTTCAGAATTATAAGCTTCACAGAGAAAGCGTGGCCTACCTCCAGAGACTGAGCAGGATCTGCACCAAGTTAATATAAAAGTAAGAAATGCACACTTAATGTTTCCTGCGAAGGGTAGGCTGGCCCAAGAGAGTGAGCAATAGCCCATTAGAAATAAGCTTAACACATAAGTAAAGTATGCATATTTCTTCCAGCAAGGTGCAGGCGGACTGCAGGAAAGCGAGCAACAGCTGCAGCAGGTATGATACAAAAGTAAGAGATACACATTTACAGACAAAGAGCAGGCTGGTCCCAGAGTGAACAGCAGCCTCCTAAAGGCAAGTTTGATACAAAAAGAAATACACACCTCAGGTGAAGTGTGGGCTGGCTGTAGAGAGAGTGAGCAGCAGCAGCCCTGCCTTCTACCAGGATTCAACTTTTGTAGTTTCTCTATCTAATACATATTTATACCATCTAATGAATATTCAATTAAGGGGTGGTTCCCTGTTATGTAACATAGTCTTCACGTGCTCAGTTGATCTCTTTTTAGAGCATGTTCATTGGCCAGATTATATCACATGCTCAAGACATATTCAAGAATATTCTGTGCTCTTTAACACCTCTAGGGGAAGGTCATTCAAAGGAGAAATTCCACTTTACTCAGCATGCTTGGCTACTAGGGTTATATACCCCTTTTTACTGAGCATACCCAGCCTCTGGATTTGCATAAGCCAGTCCCTTGTGGTCTCAATTTCTCCCTGTTGGTGCTGAAAATAGGTCTGATAAGCACAAATAACTTTCCTCTCGGGGAGGGCCTAATACCCAGCCTCTGGATTTGCATAAGCCAGTCCCTTGTGGTCTCAATTTCCCCCTGTTGGTGCTGAAAATAGGTCTGATAAGCACAAATAACTTTCCTCTCGGGGAGGGCCTAGAGGAGGGACCTGAAACCTTGGGGAGTGGCTTGAAACCCAGAGGTGTGTCCTGTAACCTCAGCCCACGGAAACCATGAATATCCTATCTCACCACAAATGTAGGTTTGGTTTATCTGCAATTAACTTTCCTTATTTCAAAATAGTTCCTCTGAAAATGTGTATTAAGAATTTTGGTGCTATACAGTGAATTTGTCTTCTTTACAGGCTTATTTTCATCCAAGGGACTATTGCTGTTGCTTCCATACTCTTTGCAAGTATTTGGAGAGGTTTATCCTAAATAAAAACCAATTTATCATCTCTGATTTCATTTGTACCTCACAGTATCCCCAAGATCAGAGGAGGTTAAGGACTTGGCCAGGATTACACAACAAAAACATGGCCAAATGAGTCTCAAATAAAGGCCCATTGGGTCTTCAACCATACCTCACATTTTGTGCAAAGTAATGAGAACCTTTAGAGGATGGCTATAGGAGGGCAGGAGAGAAGTGAGAAGAAAATGGCATTTAGAGACAGTCTCCTGTGTCCTAGGAACTATAGTCACATAATTTCACTTAAAACTGAAAGTGATCTTCTGGAGTATTATCACCACTTACAGATGAGCAAACCTGAGAATCTGAGTTTAAATAACTTTTCTGGGGTCACATAACTTGTGAGAGCGGGATTGGAGCCATAGCTGTCCAAACCATGAAGAGGCACATACAGAAAGAAGAAAGTGAAATAACAGGACAATTGTGGAGAAAGAATTCTAGAACAACGTTGAGTAAGGAAAAGTTCTTGAAGAAGCTCTACATCAATTTTCATGGTGCCATATAAGATGGACTTATGGAGAATGCAAAGCCTCAAAAGCATATATATGGCTGGCCTAGGGTAGCAGAGAAGAGCATTGAATTTGTCTTTGGGGGTACGATTTTATGGAGGTGTTCCAAGTGACCCTACCTTATTTGATATGACCCTCATTTATTTAACAGGACCTTCATTTATTTCACATGACATACTTCTTAGGCTCAAGTTGCTTGTTTGTTTTTCTGGTTATGGTGGTTGAGTGGAGGGCAGAAATTTTTTTCTGCTGTACTGTGTTATCCTTCATAGTGCCTAGCATGGTGCTGGACATGTAGGTATCCAGGAGATTTGGGCAAGTGTATTGCCAGGAGGAACCATTTTACCATTCTGCCATTGAGGACCAATCCAAACAATCCCACCATGAGCAAGTTGGTTGGTCATGGCTGACTATGACCAGCTGAGGAGCAATTTACATCTGACAGATGACATTTGAGTTGTGGAAGTAGAAGACAGAAAAATACTCTTTGGAAATTTTCATTAAATTTTTTTTAGAAGTCCAATCTCAATCTACAATTTTTTTTTTTTCGTGCCCGGCAACGGATTGCAACCCTCAGTGTCGCGCCCGCACCGGACCGGGACCGGCCACAGGATCGCAACCCTCGGTGTTGCTCCCGCCCCTCGCTCAGCCAGTGAGCGGCCGGTCTCCATGTGGGATCCGAAGCCTTGGCGGGAGCGCCACCACACTTCCCAAGCGGCGCACTATAGCAGTGCACCACCGGGCCGGCCCTTAATCTATAATTTTCAACCACATTTACTTTATTACTTTTAGAAGAGAAATACTCATTGTAGAGATATCAGAAAAATAGAACATCAGAAAGAATAGATATTAAAACCCAAAATCCTAACTACCAACACCAGCCACTATAAACAATGTGGCATATGTCCTCTTAGAGGTTTTCTAAAAATATATAAGCATAGATAAAATGTGCTTATAGGACATGTAATATTCTGTATTTTTTCAATTAACTCCATTCTTTAGAAGTAATATTTCATACTAACTGTCCAATAGTATACTTATTCTGTGTACTACAATCCAGCATTTTTTTAGTGTCATTCAAGATGGACATGTGGACAGTATTCTTAAAACTAATAATAAAAATGTAAAAATCTATACTCTAGGAATTATTTCATGTACAGAAGTAAGCAATCATATGCTTTTGAGAATAGCAGATAATATATTTGCATAGATAACATCTGAAAAAATATAAACCAAAATGTTAACAGTAGTTATCTCAGGGTGGTGTGGTCTCAAGTGATTTAATTTTTTCCTTTTGCTCATTTAAGAAAGTTTTCTTATAATGACCATTATTGACTTTTATAATTACAAAAGGGAGTTATTTTTTCAAAAAAATCCTAATAGCTGGAGGAAAGTTTCTTTATTTTTCTAGGTTTTATTTTCTTTCTGTGTAATATGGAAATTCTACTAATTTTTACTCCACAGTGAGGTCCTGGGGATTAATCGATATAATACAGGTAAAGCACTTTCAAGAGTCCCAGGCACGTGATAAGTATATGGTGTAAGTACATGTGATAATACATAGTGTGAGTACACGGGGTGAGCACGCGTGGCGAGTACATGGCGGTCATCATCCTCCCAACTGTCTTCATACTCATGGGTGCTTCTGCTTCTACTCTTGCTCATTCTCCATGGAGTAGGAGAGTGAGATCTTTCAAGTCAGATCGCGTAAGTCATTGCCCTGCTTAAAGCCTACCAATGTTGTCCTTGCCCCTAGATCCAATCTAGACAGCTTACTCTGGGCACAAGGACCTGCTGGATCTGCCCCCACCCCCTCTGCAAGCAACCCTCTCATCACTCTCTCTCTTGCTGTGTAGATAAGCTCCAGACACAATGACCCCTTTGTTCCTGGAATAAAATCAAGTTCTATCCTACCCTGGGGCCTTTGCATTTACTCTTCTCTCTCCCTGGGATTCTCTTCCCCATATCTTCTCATAGCCAGTTTGTGGTCTTCACATGAAAGTTGCCTCCTCAGAGAGGTCTTCCCTGGCCACACAGCCAAGGGTAGCTCCCCAGCCACATTTCTGTTGAATACTTCTAGTTAATACCTCCCTGTTCACTTTTCATCATAACATTTGTCACTACCTTTCACGTTCTTGTTTACTTGTTTTATTCTGGTCCCTTGTGTCAGTCTCCCCATAGACCTTGTTTGTCATATCAGAGCTGTCAGTAGAACACTTAGAACAGTGTCCAGCGCATTGTGGGTGCTCAATACATGGTTGTTAAATATTTTAATTAATTAGGTAGGTTATCTTTATCAGGCGATTGAACAGTTTAATCACCTTCTCTTCAGAGGGCTGGTGTTTTCCTAAGGAGAAAAAGGGTAATTATATCACTTTATTTCAACACCCTCCACCCTCCACTCTACCCCAAGTTAGAAAGAGGATGATTCAAAAAAAAAAAAAAAAAATCAAAACCGTCTGTTTCTTAGGATTCCCCAGATGTGGCAGGATATGTACCACTCCTTTCCAGATTGATTTTTTTTTTTTGAATAAGGCTGTCCAGATTTGAAAAGCGAACCCTTGCAGGCTTTGACTCTGATACATGAAGCTGGACAGGCAGTCCTTACTCTACAAAGAGGATGTGTTCCCAAAGTTTCTTTGTGTATGTTGTTTGTTTCCAGCACAGAATGCATTTTTTGCTGGAAACAATGTTCCCAGACTAACCCACAAAAGCCTATTTAACCCACAATGCTAAGTAGAAAAAAAAATACATTGAAATTCTAGGAAATGCAACAGGGAAAATGAATCAGAAATAAAATGTAAATGTTTATCTTGAATACCGGTGCTTGAGGAAAAGCAGTTTCTAGCAAAGGCTCATGAGGCAGTAAAGGTTGGGGATGTGGAAGATTCAGGGAGCAGAGGGAAGACTCAGCTGTGGTGGCTGAGCCTCAGTCCTGCATCTGATAGGGTTGAGGCTGTGGACGAAAGCTGAGCCTCGTCTGGAGCAGCTTGGGCATGGGCAGGTCTGAGCCTGTCTGGGGGAACAATCCTGCAGATGCACATGCAACAGAGGGCAGGCCAGGGCTGACGCCAACACTTCCACCCGTTGAATTCTAGATGCTGGAATCAACGCAGAAGAATTCTTCCATAAAACTGAGATTCAAGTATGTAGTATTGGTATCTCATGAGCTTTCTCAGGGAATTTCTGCCTTTCTAAGTAAAAACATGATAATATATCTTAAAAAATAATAGGTTCATTTTGGTTTCATCAGTGTTCATCATAAGGTAATTTTGGGCATTTCCCCCTTACATCTGATCTTTATGCTGCAACTTTGAGACAAAAGCTTTTATATCCTAAAAGTTAGCACTAAGAAAGCAGGAGAAATCTCCTTATATCAGGAGGTTTTATAAAATTTCTCATGCTATGGGAAAAACCTGAAAGAACTCCAGTCAACCTTAATTTTGGATGCTTATAGAAAGGGTCCCCCGGTAGAACTGTTAAAGAAGGAGGTAAAGAAATTTAACACACAGTAATTATTCACGGAAAAAGGACCTCACAATTAAGTGTTTTATCTCAGTGTAAATGAACTCTTAAAGACCACTTAAAAGCAATAGTGGTAAATATAGGTATACTCGAAGTAATGATAAATCTAAATTTAGAGGACAAATACAAAAATAGGGTAACATTTCTAATGACAGTGTCTTTTATGGAATTTTAAGTGCTTAGGCAGGAGAAAGAATGTGTCTTGAGAACTGTTAAGTGATTTCAAAATGGGCTCTAGTGATGATGAAGACACTAATGTCAAAGATGTATGTGAAGAGTCTGAATAAAAGTGTTTCATGAAATGGGATATTGAAGATAGCAGTATCTCTTAAAATATTATTTTATGAATGTGTGCTTTAAATGTATGTGAGTCAAGTTAATATATTAAGTATTATAGACATTTGACTCTTTTATCTACATCTCTGGCCGTTTATATATCCAACTAGGCTAGTTCAGGGGGGTAAAAATCTCATTGGAAAAATAGGGGTGACATTATACATGTCATCTCTGTGTGTTCAGGCACATGTGGAACACAGCGATACAAGTTTGCTTCTTCTTTTTTTTTTTTTTCCTTTTTTTTGTCTTTTTTCGTGACCGGCAACGGATCGCAACCCTCAGTGTCGCGCCCGTACCGGACCGGGACCGGCAACGGGATCGCAACCCTCGGTGTTGCTCCCGCACCTCGCTCAGCCAGTGAGCCACCAACAAGCCAGCCACTAACGTCTCTGTCTTAGTACGTTTCCTGTAGCTTATAACAGAATACCTGAAATTGGGTAATGGATAAAGAAATAGAATTTATTTCTTACAGTTTTTGAGGCTGGGAAGTTCAAGGTCAAAAGGGAGCACCTGGTGAGGGTCCTCTTCTTGGGAGGGACTCTGTGTGTGTTACCAGGCACACAGGGCCAGCTGCCTGCTCCCAGACAAAAACCAGACAAATGAAAGTCAAATGCTGGTGAAAATGGAAGTCAGCTTTTATTCAGAACACTGATGACCTGAGGAGAGATGATAGGCTGACCCGTCTCTTTGGTAAACCTGAAGGAGAATGGCCAGGCTAAAGCCATCTCAAAGACTCAGATTTACTGAGGGTTTATAAAGGGGGTGCTGAGGGAATGGAACGTGGGAAAATGAAAAGCAGGAGGGAGGGGCACATGAGCAGCCAGGGCTTCATGCAAGGTCTCAGGAGCAAAGCCACGATTCTGTCTTGTTTTTGCTCCCATCTTTGCTGTTATCTCTAGGTCTGGGTAGTACATACAAGTCTGCAGCTTCAGGCTGGCTGGAAAACAACTTTACATTCATATAAATAATGTCATCTTGCCCCATGACCAATGTTCAAAATATCAAATAACCATGGGAAAAGAGGGAACTCAAAGACATGCATGCCAAGGAAAAAACTGTCTTTTTAAAATTTGCCTATAGTCCATGTGGTTTTAGATCCCAACATGGCTTCAGTCCTGCTCACTCCAACATGCATTTTCCTGAAGTGGTGCAGGGCATTGCCTGGTGAAAAGGAAGAGTGTGCTAACATGCTCCTTCAGATCTCCTTCTCCTCTTAAAAGGCCATTAGTGTCACTCCTGTGATAACCCATTAGCCCATTAACCCATTAATCCATGAATAGATTAATCTATTCATGAGGGCAAAGCCCTCATGATCCAATCACTTCTTAAAGGCCCCACCTTTCATATACCATATTCAGACTCCCCACTCTCTTAATACTGTTACATTGGGGATTAAGTTTCAACATGGGTTTTGGAGGGGACATTCAAGCCATAGCAGTCTCTGAGCCTCAGTTTTCTCATCTGTCACACAAGGGTAATAACACCTCATGGGCTGGTGGTGAGATTTGGAGTGCATGCTGCCTGGTAGGCAGTCTGCAAATGGTTGTGTTATTATCATGGAAGAATAATGTTTGGGGGACTTGTGGAGACCTTTTCCCGTCACTTATTAGGGGGCTTCTGCACATATCTTTCCAAGACAGAATAGTGGTCCTGCACCCCACTGTGTTATTATCATGGAAGAATAATGTTTGGGGGACTTGTGGAGACCTTTTCCCATCACTTATTAGGGGGCTTCTGCACATATCTTTCCAAGACAGAATAGTGGTCCTGCACCCCACGTTAGCAGAGTAAGAGGTATGATTTGAATGTGGCCCCAAAGCTTGAACAGCAAGAAGTGTCATTTTGCTATCAAAAGAGGAGGCATTGTCTGTGGTCATCTATCAATCCCTTATTTTGCACAAACAAGATCAATGAAAGAGAAGAAAGTTTTATTTGGGAGTAAAGGTCAAGTGGAAGGTTTGGGGTGCAAAAACAGAGATGGGTCTGGAGAGGACCATGGTGTCAGGTCAGAGAGTGTCAGCCCCAGACACTGGGGAGTTGGGGCCAGTGTGAGGTTGAGGAAACAACTTCTGCAAAGGAAGCAGGCCAAGTAGGAGCAGAGGAAGGGGGGATGTTGATGGTGGGATAGCCTCCTGCATCTTAGAATTCTGCCCAGACCCACCCTGTGGGTAGACTTAATTTTAAACTTTGAATTTCTTCCCTAATTGTGACTAGCCCACTTGGACAGGACACTCCTCTCCAAGCTCCAGCTCTTTCATCTCTAAGACGGGCAAAGCTGAAGGCCTCCCTCATAAATCAATTGGAACAAGTAAGCAACAGATCAAGAGCAACTATAAAAGTCTTGATTGTGTTTCTTGAGGAACATGTTAAGAGACCTTGGGGACATATATCTTCTTCTCTGGGGCAGTCTGTAACCCTGGAAAGGATCCAGGCCAGTCTGTGGCAGCCAAATTGCATCAGCCCTACTTTCAAAAGCTTTATCTTTTGCTCTTTGTGTTTGGAGCTGAATTAGTCGAGTTGTAGTAACAGAGGTATAAATCCTTGTGTGGGAATATGCTCTTCATCCCTTAAAGACAATGCCCAGGTGTCATTTATATCACAAATCCATGATTTGCTTCTGCAGCTTTCCAAGTTCTTTGATATAGTGATTGCCACCCAATAACTTAATATATTAACAATGAATTTTCTAGACAAAGTATAGATCCAGGTCATTTTTTCTCTCTGAGCCTTTGTTTAGTATGCAAGAGAAGGTTGTAGGAGCAACAGCTAAGGCTCCTTATTGTGATAAGGTCCTACATCTCAAGAAGTAATGGCCCCAGGCAGTCCGTGGTGAGGATGAATACCAGGCAGTGCTCAGTCAGCTGTAAAAGCAGGTGAAAATAGGCTAGAAGGTGCGCCAAGCCCTCCCTCAAAGGGGAGGGATTAATCCAGTCACTCTTTTATCTTTCATATTGAGCACATGAAGAAATAGCGAAGAAACAACCCGATTCTCAAAGAGTTCCCAATACAAAGAGGTGGGGGCAGACCACAAGACCTCTTGGAAGGGCAAGGGCAGAGAGATTGTCCAGGAGGTGATAGGACTGTAACCTATGCTTTTCACTTTTACTCCATAGGTACCCTTGCTTTATTTGGCTAATATGCCCCTATTTTGTGTTTAAAATTTTGATCAGTTTAGCCACAGGGTAAGAGAATCATGAAAAAGCACCCTCTGCCTCCCTCTATACCCCTAGAGTCAAGGGACAAGCCAAGGGCTGAAGTGGCCCGATTGCCCAGATGGTGATGCTGGTGCTGGGTTAATAACTCATGCTATGCATGTGAATGAGCTAGGGGGTCCTTAACAGACTACCCCTTCCCTAATCTTTCCCTGAGTTTGGGAGGAGGTGGATAGAAACTAGACCAAGGAACTTTAGGGCCAGCTCTGTCTGTGGTTCTTTTCTTGAAGACCTGTTTTCTGGATAATGTAATGAATCCACCTACCAGCCTGTGATGAAGGAAGGTGGGGTTATTATCTCTCATATTTCACACACAGGAATATTAAACAAAAGTGTAAGTAATGTTCCCAAGGTCATATGGTGAATTAGTAACAGAGACAGGGAAAGGATTCAGGTTTCTGGCTTCTAGTTTTGTTGCCTTAGCATCGGATCTTGCTGCCTCTTTAAGCCCCACACTGAGTTAGAATTAGATGTTGTGAATTGGTTCCATCTTAACTTTCTTCATTAAAAAAAAATGTGGGCAACCCTTGCTTTCCTAATTTTCTACTGCAAAACTACTTTATGACTTTATTGAGCAAGGCCTAAAATAGGGTCATATTTTTCCCTCAGTACATAATAATATCCTTCTTTCAGCTACTGGGATTCTGCAGCAGCTGTTCCATGGAGCTAAAGAGCTCCAGCAAGGATGGGCCGGATCTCCAGCTGCTGGTGAGCAAGTGTTCACTATTTATAGCGGGAGGGGGCCTGCAAAGGAATGGAATTTTTTCCTTCTGAGTAGTTTTGATGCAACCAACAGGAAGTGGGCTCTGATGGGTACTAAATGCAATCACATGAATAAATCTATTAAACACTTCAAATTGAAGTGTGCGTCAGAATCACCTGGAGGGGACTGTTAAAACAGTTTGCAGGGCTCCACCCCCAGAGTTTCTGATTCAGTAGGTGTCTTAGTCATTTCAGGCTGCTATATCAAACTACCACAGACTGGGTGGTTTAAACAACTAATATTTATTTCTCACAGTTCTGGAGACTGAGAAGTCCCAGATCAAGGTGCTGGCAGATATGGTGTCTGGTGAGGGCCCTCTCCCCAGTTTACTGATGGTGACTTCTCCCTGTGTCCTCACATGGCAGAAAGGGTGAAGGAGCTCTGTAGGGTCTCTTTTATGAGGGCACCAATCCTATTCATGAGGGCTCTGCCCTCATGACCTAATCACCTCCCAAAGGCCCTACCTCCTAATATCATCACCTTGGAGGTTAGGATTTCAACCTATGAATTTTGGGGGGACACAAACATTCAGTTCATGACAGTAGGTTTGGGTGAGGCCCAGCAATTTGCGTGTCTTACATGTTCTCGGGTAATGCTGTTGCTGATGCTTTGGAGGCTACACTTTGGTAACCACTGCTCTATTTTAATGGGTGGGTGTACAGAGAAGGGTCATAGTATACTGGCAGCAGATTGAACCAAAGGAATGCACCAGATGACTTTCTGGTGATCTTACTGTCCTTGTCAAATCAAAACTAGTTGTTTCTGAGCCAGCATTTCCAGGGCAGAGGTGTTATTTTATAAATGAAGAAAACTTCATAAAATGTAAAGACTAGGATTCATAAGAAATATGTACAAGCACTATTTAATAAAACTTAATTTTCATCTCTCTCTTTTCTTTCTCCAGTGAAGAAATGCAATTACTTTGGTCATTTGATCACATCATAGTGTCTGGAGTCATGGCTGGCAGATTTGATGCCCAGCAAAGCCAAAAAAGGCCCTGGTGGCTAATGAGGCCGTTGTCACCCAAATTTGATTGAGAGCCAAGGAAAAGCAAGCAGGCAGGCCCTGCAAGAATGTGGCTTATCTACTGAGTAGACCAAGACCTTGGCTTTGGTCTCTCAATTTTATGTTTGAGATTGGTCTGTTCAGGTTTTCTGCTTCTTTCTGAATGAATTTTGATATTTTATGTTTTTCTTGAAAATTGTTCATTTCACTCAGATCTTCAAAATATTAGCACATATTTGTGCAAGAGATTCTTTTGGAAGAATTATAGTTTCCTATATATGTATGTGTGTATTAATCTATTTTCTAGTTCCCAACTTTGCTTATTTGCATTTTTTCCTTTTTTGATTAGGCTAGCTAATGGATTGTTTATGATTGTTGCTGGGGTTTTTTGTTTGTTTTCAGTGAACAAGCTCTTGGATTTCTTTATCAATATGAAGAACTGCAAAGGGTCTGAGATTTTCTCTTACTTGCAAGCTAACATAATAGTCTGTCAGTAGAACACACGAGCCTCTTGGTCAGAGATAGCTGGAACCAACTTTGCTTATTTGCATTTTTTCCTTTTTTGATTAGGCTAGCTAATGGATTGTTTATGACTGTTGCTGGGGTTTTTTGTTTGTTTTCAGTGAACGAGCTCTTGGATTTCTTTATCAATATGAAGAACTGCAAAGGGTCTGAGATTTTCTCTTACTAGCAAGCTAACATAATAGTCTGTCAGTAGAACACACGAGCCTCTTGGTCAGAGATAGCTGGAATATCAGCATTTGCTTTAGTTCCCTAAACCCTCAGTCCCACCGGTTGACACCACAAAGGCCAGATGATGCCTGCACACATAGTGGGTTATAGGAGAGGAATCAAAATCCTAAATTTAGAGAACCTGAATCTTATAATGAACAAAAAGAAGGCCAGCCTTTGGCTCTGAGTAGAGGCAACTTTATCTTCCAAAGCTGTTTGCTACACAAACCCCCTGGAACAGATAGTTCAGAACAAAGGCAGCCAGTGCTTCTACTCCTGAGATGCGCAGAAACACCAGAGATGCATGGAGAATTGTCTCCCAGCAATCAATTCCACTGACTTTGTTTCCAGATCCATTGTATTCAGCTTTCATTTTAAAATTCACTCTTTTTTTTAGATTTTAAAAATTATTTTTCTATCTTCTTGAGTTGAATGATTACTTCCTTCACACTTATTCTTCTCAAATAAAACAGTTTCAAGATTCTGACTTTTTCTGTGGACAAGTCTTTGACTCCATCTCATAGGTTTTAATAAGTAGTGTTTTCCTTATCATTGTTTGCTAAATTATCTAGCTGTTTCTTTCTCATTTGTGGAAGCCAAAGGTTTTAAACAAAATTAATCAATCACCTTTAGGTTCTCTTACTGTCTTCGTTTGCTCTGGAAGCTACTTTCTTTTTTTGCAGGTCCGTGTAGTTGAAAGCTATAAAGCTCTTTTAGCAGGATCTCTGTGACTTTTATGTTAAACAAAGTTAAATTGCACTTCATTGCAATTCAGGAGGAACGAATTTGGAAGATGCAGGTTCAAGTCCTGGCTCTGCCACTTCTTACTGGTCACCAAATAAATTATTCACTTTGAGCCTCACTTTTGTCTACATATGTTGGTTTGATTTATATTATCTTCAAGGTTTCTTTCACTTTAGGATTCTAAGAGATTTGGAATTAGTTTCAATTAAACTGGTTTAATGATTTCTAGGCTGACTTGCTAGTTGAATCAGCATGACCATAGAAACTGTTAATCGTGCACTGTTAATATGTGCATTCCTGTCCTTTTTGCACAACTCATACTATTTGACGAGAATAATGCTAAGTCTTTACATTCATTATCTCATTTAATCCTGATAACAAGCTTGATAGTTACATATATTATCCCCAGTTGTAAAACCCAATGCTCAGAAAAGTTAAGCAATTTGCCCAGGATCTCACTCCTGGAAGGGACAGAGTTAGAGGTTGAATGCAAGCTCTTTGGTTTCTGAGCCTATGATTTTAACTCATTCACATTCTAGATATCATAGACAATTTTCCTGCAGATGGCACTAAAGGGTTTTATTCAAACAGAATCAGTATATTATGACAAATTTTCAATAGATGAAGGTAAAGTGTAAGACATACCTTTTCTAATTTGTCCAAAAGTACCATATGGACTAGCAGCAGCCCTGATGTGATATGACTGTCTCATAGGACGTAATTAATACATGGTGATGAAAATGTATTTTTTTGATGAAATGTTTAATTCAAGACACATTCAGCACTCATAAGAAGGCAAAGCCCAGTCTCAGAGGGGAGGAAGAGGGAGGTGCAGGGCCAGAGGTGGCTGCTCAGAGGGGCTGACACATTGGCCTTGGATGTCCTCTGGTGGGACGTTCAAGATAACCAGTGTCATTCTTTCCTTACTGCTCTGTTGATACTTCTCAGATCTCACAGAGAAATTATTGGGAACTAGGGCATCTGTAAAAGTTCCACAGCATTGCTGCTTGAAGGAAATAATTTGTTGTTCTATTGTTGATATAAAAGTCAATGATTAGACACATCTATTTTTTAAGGCAGAGTGGGGGGGACCTTCGTTTTTAAGAAACTAACTTTATTATGTCTCATGAGCTAAAAATGACCCTTTGGATCCATAACGCATCAGGCCCAAATGGGGCTGTAGAGATCTCCTACATTACTAACAGCATTTTATTACAAAATATCCTTTAATTCTCTTCCATAGGCTCAAATGTCCTACTTCCACATGCTATTTTCAGTTTTTGTGAGCAAAATACTCTTCTGAGATCTGCCAGTATTCATATTAACTCATTCCCTTCTTTTCTACAGGGCTCAGCAAATGATGGATTCTCTGGGGCCCAAGTAGGGCCCAGCCTTCTAGATTCTCCCTTGACTGGGCTTTCATTTAATTTAAACAGATTAAAGGCACCACCCAGGGCAGCCAGCAGCCCTCAAAATACCCCTGGAGTGCTTGTGATAGTGAATACATGTATCCACACTTTCAACAGCCTGTCAAGACTGTATGCATCCATCGCTGAGCAGTGTGCCTCACCAGTGAGACTACTGTTCACATGGGCTTGGGAAGTCAGGTGCAAAGCTTTGCTGGCACCCTATAAACCCACACACCTAAATGCCCATTCATGCAGATGCATGGAGCGCCACACAGAAACATATGCACATGTCCATACAGAAATAGATATATTATCCAGAGAAAGCAGGTGGATGCATTGAGACCTTCCTGCAAGAGGCATACAAAAGCCTTCACAGGCTCCTGTATTAAAAGAACCTAGGAGAAAGGTAAATAGGCACAGGCTCAAGAGGAACATAATTGCCTTGCTCTGATGAGAATAAATTCACACGCAGCCAAAAGCAAAATATGGCCCTGGAATTTCATATATATGCAGTTTCTTACTTATAATCTAGGAAAAGTAGTAAATCTAACAATGCAATTTGCTGTCATCCCCCAGAACTACTACCAAGAAAAGGGAGAGCTTTGATCTACACAGGAATGTCTCTAGTAGAAAAATGGTTTTACATCAGTTGTGTGAATGACTTGTATAAATGTTCCTTAAATCTATTTATTTACCATTTTACTGATTTCAGGTTCTTTCAAATTAGTCTTCTGGTAATTAATTTGGCTTATGGAGAGGTCTATAAGTATTGCGCAACTCAACAAATTTCAGCCATACCAAAGATAGTTCCCCTTAGCATTTTCTTGGGATGCTCCCTAGGGAAATATTAAATTAAACCAAGGTAAAGGGTTTTCCGATCCTGTACTGGCCAGCCAACAACAACAAAAAATTAGGTGTATCTTCCACTGCAAAATAATAAATGTTTCCTGGTATATAAATTAGTCTCCTGAGAGTTTGGTTAGTATAAATTTATTTAGTAGAGTTTGAACTAAGAAAACTGAGTTATTTATCTTTAATCTCATCCAAAATTGCACTACCTCAGGGAATTCATCCCTAATTCATCAGAAGTAATCTCAGAGCATTCATTCATTTAACAAATATTTATTTAGCACCTAATATGTGTAAGGCCCCATTCTAGGTACATCAGTGAACAAAATAAACAAAACTCTTGTGGTGCTTATGTTCTAGTGGAGCTAGCACCTTGGACCCTCCTTTCATGGAGCTTTGAACAATGTGTAGTTACTCATTTGTGTGATCATTACACTGTCAATTTTGCTAACCATTGTAGATCTAGCACTAACATAGTGCCAACTTGTAAAAGGCACTCTCTGGGTCTCAAGCAACTGATCCTAAACCCTCAGAACCTATAACAAGTATCCATGCTTGGAAATTACTAGTGGATATTTCTCTCTTGGTACAAGATCTTTGTCCCATCCAGTCTTTGACACAGACATAGAAAAGTAAGGCAGTCTGTTTAGGAAAAGGGAGGTGCTGAGTTTAGCTTTCCTGAGCTGCCCTCAGCTCCTACATCCATGCTTGGAAATTACTAGTGGATATTTCTCTCTTGGTACAAGATCTTTGTCCCATCCAGTCTTTGACACAGACATAGAAAAGTAAAGCAGTCTGTTTAGGAAAAGGGAGGTGCTGAGTTTAGCTTTCCTGAGCTGCCCTCAGCTCCTACATTGTATGGAGGCTGAATTGAAAGTTGATGGTCTTACCATGGGGCCTTGTGTGAGCACTGGATGAGTGGCCCCACAGCAGGGCTTGGGGTAGCCCAGCTAGCCAGAAGGAGAAAACAGTGAGAAGCCCAGGCTTCTGCAGCAAGAACTGAGAAGAGGCCAGGTTGATAAGGGAGGGCCTCCCCACCCCAATCTGGCTACATCCCTGCACTGCCTGCCCTGGAGTTGCTGAACTAGCAGTTGCCAGTTTCCGAATTCAATGCCAGTAGCACCAGGGGGGAGAGGAACATTGTCTAGAAAGCAGCAGCATTACAGCCTGCAGACACCCGGAGACAAGAACCAAGCCAGGGTTACACCCTACACCCAGCACAATGGGGACAGTCAAGCATGTGCCCATGTGCCCATCAAGCACGTCAGAAAGATGCCAAACAAGTTTCCAGTCTGGCTGGTTACCCTGCCATGGTGCAGGTGAAAATGATCATCACTAAGGGAATGAATGAGAGCAAAGAAAGAACTCCGGATCACAGCTACACTGGGACGATCCAGGGGAAAAGTACCCGATTTTTCTACTTGGGTCACACCAAGCTAGAAAAACTATCTCTTTTCTCTTGGGGAGACAAATGCAGATCTCATCCATTTCCTTGCTTTGCCAGATCCTACATTCCTCTTTTGTTGGAGAACTAGCTAGACTCCTTGTTCCAGACAAGACAGGGAAACAAAGGTCTCTTTCCCCATATACTCAGGAGACATTTTAGTAGAGAAGTGGGAATGGGGGATGGGGTAGGGGGTGGGGGATGTG
>NW_007728611.1:10180-20028 GCF_000696425.1 Galeopterus variegatus | reverse complement strand
GGTGGGGGATGTGGGGGGTGGGAGGGAGGGTGGGTACCTGAAAGAGTGAGGTTTTTTTAGTTTTTATGATCAACTTTACAGAGATATTTTTTACATACAATAAAATCTCATATTGTAAGCGTATGCTTTGAATATTGACAAATGTACACGTAACCACCACCCCACAAGATGTAGAACATTTCCAAAAGTTCAGTCAGTCCTGAAGGAGTGAGCATTTTTATCCAAGAGAGATTGAAACCTAATATAACTACATAAATGATGAGATCAAAACAAACACACGTGGTCGGACCCAAGTTAATTTTCTTCTGACACATCCACAGTTTCAGAGCTAAGGAAGAAGATTGCATTGATTATAGACAAAACAAAGTAGCTACATTTTTTCTGTACATCCCAATTTGAGTATGAGCTAACTTTGTGTCCTTGCTATGTTTGAGAAGTTGAAGGCTTTGATGTGGGAAATTAAGAGAATTAGGAGAGATAGACTGGAATAGGGGAGAAGAGAGTTTTTAGGTAAAGAGGTGGGAAAAGAAAAGGTGAGTGATCAGAGAAGTACTGTCTGACTCCAAAGCCAGTGTTTCGCCATGATGTGCATGGTCCTCCATGGACTACTGAGGTACCAACTCACTCCATCTCCTCCAAATCACAGGCTACACTTGTGGCTTTGAGGCCTTTCTACTGTGACCCCCTCCTAGGCGTTTGCGTGGCATGCATGCACGTGCCTATGTGGTCACATGGAGCACGTATCTTCAACACTCTCCTTTGGCATGTGGACTTGTGGCAGAAAGCCAGTCCATAAGCACTGGCCAAGTGATCTACGTCACCCACAGTGAACTCAGCTCAGTGGAAAATGTTCATAAATTAGCAGTCTTCATAGATTTGCCAAATGACTGCTGTGCTGAAGATGTTGGGCTAGGAGTTGTATATGCGTATTTGTGCGGAGGATGGACAGGTGGTGGGACCGAAGATGAAGATCCAGCTGATTTCCTTAGGTGTTACACTTCTCACTGTGCAATGGAGATAAAAAAAAAGGGTTACTCAAAGCAACATGAACGCAATGAGAAGCCCGCAGGGACTACACCTCAGCAACCCCTGTTAGGAGGAGAAAACTGGATACAGCCTCGATTCAAAGTTAGCTTCTGCTTTTTACTGTAAAGACAAGGAAGTTTCACAAAAAAATTAGTTGATTCAATCATTTCAAAAGGACACAAAGACATGGGCAGTGTGACAAAAGTTATCTATGGCTAAGTATAGCTTAAACAATGGAAACTAGTAACATCAGTAAAATTAAAAACACGACTTTCCAAAGTACAATTTGTGAAAAGCTAAGTTGGTCAAACTGAGATCATTATCTAAAATATAACCTCTCCTTAAATGATTTAAGCAAAAGTTACATTCTTATGATTAAGTCTAAATATAATTGTCTCTAAAGTTTCCGCCAACAGACAGCTTGCCTTTAGCAAACATTTTTTTACACTTTTCCCTTCAGCAATTCTTTAACATCTCTTAACAGGATCAGTATGACAACAGCCTGTTAGCTCTAAAATCATTAAAGTATACAATCCCATACCTAAGCAGTGATTAGAGTTCATTAGATGGGCTGTTGCCACGCCACCTGTGGGCTATTGTCCCCTGGCCAGATACTGTTGCCTCATACGTGTATTACCTAAAAACCCTATTCTAAAAATCAAATGAGAATCAACATATACTTAATTAGAATTGATTAAATGGGCTTTTGCCATGCTAGCTGTGGGCTTTTGCACCCTGGTTGGAGACTTTTGCCTCATACATTCATTACTAAAAACCCCATTCTAAAAATCAAATGAGAATCAACATATACTTAATTAGAATTGATTAAATGGGCTTTTGCCATGCTAGCTGTGGGCTTTTGCACCCTGGTTGGAGACTTTTGCCTCATACATTCATTACCTAAAAACCCCATTCTAAAAATCAAATGAGAATCAAGACTTTTAACCCTCTATACTTAGGAAGTTATGCTCGAGTAGGGAAGTTAGCCTGGGTTTGTAAATAACTGCAGGACAAAGTTCAAGGTTATGAGTGCCACAGGAGAGGCATAGATATAATGCTGGGGATGGCGAAATTGGAAAAAGAAACTTATTAGTACTGATCCTAGCCCCATGGCAGGCAGTTTTATAGAAATAATTCTACATAATTCTCCAAACAACCTTGAGATGGACATTTATAATAAAGGACACTGATGTTTAGAAAGGGAAAGTGACACTCCCTTCCCAGATCACGTAGGCAGGAAGTGACAGAGCCAGGATTCAAATCCAGTCTTTCTGACTCAAAAGCCAATGTTTTATTCACTGTACTAGTGGCCTCAAACTGGGGAAACTAACCCAGAGGCATTCAAAGATATTACAAAAGGCATGTGGGCACAGATAGTTTTAAGGATATGGTCGATTTCATCTTCCAAAAATGACTTAAACAATATTTTCCATCAGCATACTGTTCTGCAACTTTGCCATATCCCATCAGAGGAAAGAGTCTACATCTCTTCCCCTCGATCCTGGTGGGCCTTTGTGCCTGTCTCCACTAACAGAGTTGGCAGAAGTGATGCTTCATGACTTCTTCTTTTTTTTTTTTTTTTAAAAGATGACCGGTAAGGGGATCTTAACCCTTGACTTGGTGTTGTCAGCACCACGCTCACCCAGTGAGCTAACCGGCCATCCCTATATGGGATCCGAACCCGGGGCCTTGGTGTTATTAGCACCACACTCTTCCGCGTGAGCCATGGGCTGGCCCAATGCTTCATGACTTCTGAGGCCAGGTCAGAAAAGGCAATACCCCTTCCTCCTGATGCTCTTTGGGGATGCTTGCTTTTGGAACCCAGCCACCATGCTGTGAGGAAGCCCAGACCTCACAAAGAGGTCCACGTGGAAAGGTACTATGTTGGAGGCCCCCAAACCACCCCCAGGTATGATGATTCATGAGGAGGACCCACAGGACTCAGTGTATGGTTGTACTCATAGCTAAGATTTATTACAGTGAAAAGACACAAGGCAAAATCATCAAAGGGAAAAAGCAGATGGGGCAAAGTCCCAATGAAACAAAGCACGAGCTCCCAGTAGTCCTCTCCCAGTGGAGTCACACAGTATACACTCAACTTCTGTAGCAACCAGGTGTAACAACACATGTGAAATGTTTACCAGGAAGAGCTTAACAACACAGTCCCCAAGATTTTCATCATAGGCTAGTCATGTAGGCATTCTTTTCTAGCAGGTACCAAGATTTTAGACCCCCAGAAGGAAAGCAGGTGTTCAGTATAAACCTCATTTTTTGTATAAGCAGTTTAAGCACAGTGAACTATTTGTATCAGTTAGGGTGGTGGGAAACCTTCCAAAATCCCAATTCCTAAATGCCAGCCAAGGACCAACCTTGCTAGCAGGGCTTTGTGAGGATAGAAGTCAGGCCTGCTATTTCATCCTTGTCTGTACAGGGCCCAGAGCCTCTGGCCTCCATCCTGATGAGATCCTAGTTGATAGTGGGCAACAGCGGTCCATTCACGTGAGGGGGTCATTTCAGAGTCAGAATCCCCAGCCTGTAGTCAAGCCACTCCTGCCGATGACACGTGGAGCAGGGACAAGCATTCCCTGCTGAGCCCTGCCCAAATTACAGGCTTGCAAGCAAAGCAAATGATTGTTATCGTTTTAAGCTACTAAGTTGTGAATAGCTTGTTATGCAATAGGTAGGGACTTATTTTCCCGATTCTAATCTTCCATATGTACTCTTCAAATTGATCATCTCTAGAACCTGGGATCAAGAGAGTCCCTTTCACAAAGACCATTTTTTCACTTTACAAAGTAAAGGTGTGTACCCACCCCTCCTGACTCTTACCAGGCTGCTTCGTCCTAGATCAGGGTAAGAAGACTTTACCTGGAAATGGCCAGATAGTATATATTTTAGAATTTGTGAGACACAAACTGTCTGTTAGCATGTTCTTCTCTGTATGTGTGTGTGTGTGTGTGTTTTACAATCCTTTAAAAATATAAAAACCATTCTTAATTTGAGAGCTATACAAAAACAGGCCAGGCAGGATTTGGTCAGCACCAACTGGCCTTAGTTTGCCAACCCCTGTCCTAGATAATAAAAAAAGCAAAAGAACCCAGCAAACAAATAAAACAAAACCTCAGTGCAGCAAACAAGGGGACAATATGAAATAATGAGGTCAATACTGAAAAACAGAATGACTCAAATATTTGGTTAACAAACCCTTTTACAAGCCAGGTGGTTTCTAATTATTTGCTTTCAACCGTATTGAAGGATAATCTAATCAAGTTTTTAGCTGGTAGATAATAAAAAATAATTTTGGATGTTAGATCACTGTAATTGTTGATCTAGAATTTGGAAGGCATTCAGATAATTAAGTAAAATTGCAGTTATAAAATTCATTCCATTTCCACCTACTTATGTCAACAATATTCTGTGCTTATGTCTATAAAAAATAAAGATAGAAATAGAATTCACATAGAAACCTGTCTGATTCTAGTGATTAGTAATGTTAATTAAAAAATGTAAGAAGTAATTGAAAAAAAGGTCCTATCTTACTAAGAGATATATATTCAATAAAATTTTACATTTTGTCTTTAGTAATTTAACAAAATTTGTACATATTTATGCTGTTTTGTTCAATGGTCTACTAGTACTAATTGTCAGGATAAAGTAAAATTTTTACACTCTCAGAGCCTAATAATCACAAGAAATTTAAATAAATTTCTGTTTCATTTTCTATACAGTCATGTACCCCCTAACAAGGTTTCAGTCAACAATGGACCGCATACATGACAGTGAGATTATATAATATTGTATTTTTACTGTACTTTTTTTGGCGGCTGGCTGGTACGGGGATCCGAACTGTTGATCTTGGTGTTATAACACCACATTGAGCTAACTGAGCTAACTGGCCAGCCCCTCTATGTTTAGATAAACAAATATTGTGGTGCTAATAACACCAAGGTCAAGGGTTAGGATCCCTATTCAGGCCAGCTGCCAAAAAAAAAAAGATATTTAGCATTGTGTTACAATTGCCTACAGTATTCAATATAGTAACATGCTGTACAGGTCTGTAGCCTGTTAACAATTGGCTATGCTATCTAGGTCTGTATAAGTACACTCTATGATCACACAATGACGAAATCGCCTGATGCATTTCTCAGATTGTATCCTCGTCGTTAAGCAACGCATAACTACTTATTTGTGGCAGAGATATATGACAGAGTGGTCAATAAAATACTATTTAGAATAGGACTGGCCAGTTAGTTCACTTGGGAGAGCACAGTGCCGATAACACCGAGGTCAGAGGTTTGGATCATCTTAGGCCAGCTGCCCAAAAAAAAAAAAAAAAAAATACTATTAAGAATAGAATGTTATATTAGCATAGGATTTTTACTAGAGGAGTAGAATGTAAATAAAAGTTCAATGGAAAAAAGAACAATACAAAATTTCCTATTATCAAGAAGAGCTTATTCTTGTATTTTTTAAAAATGGATGATGGTGGTGGGCCAGCCCCGTGGCTCACTCGGGAGAGTGCGGTGCTGACAGCACCAAGGCCACGGGTTCGGATCCTATATAGGGATGGCCGGTTTGCTCACTGGGTGAGCGTGGTGCTGACAACACCAAGTCAAGGGTTAAGATCCCCTTACCGGTCATCTTTTACAAAAAAAAAAAATGGATGATGGTGGTTCTCAAACCATTGCTGTGGTTTTCAGTTTCCACTGGACACATTTTAAAGAGTTATATGACGGCTTTAATTTTAAATATCAATATTTATGGTACACCAGACAAGTAGTTCTCACAGTGTGGTCCCTCAACCAGCAGCCTTGATATCACCTGGGAACTTTACAAAAAGGCAGATTCTCAGGCCCCACCCCAGACTTGCTGAATCAGAAACTCTGAGAATGGGCAGCAATCTGTGCTTTANTGATGGTTCTCAAACCATTGCTGTGGTTTTCAGTTTCCACTGGACACATTTTAAAGAGTTATATGACGACTTTAATTTTAAATATCAATATTTATGGTACACCAGACAAGTAGTTCTCACAGTGTGGTCCCTCAACCAGCAGCCTTGATATCACCTGGGAACTTTACAAAAAGGCAGATTCTCAGGCCCCACCCCAGACTTGCTGAATCAGAAACTCTGAGAATGGGCAGCAATCTGTGCTTTATCAAGCTCTCCAGGTGATTCTGATACATGCTCAAGCTTAAAAAGCACTGCATCAAAAATTACTTCCTTTGCAGCTACTTAAACTTATAATGAAAATCTTTTTATGTCAATTTAAAATGTGTGAGGGGACACATGGTTTTACAGAAAATTATTTGAGGAATACACAAGCAAAAATGTTTGAGCACCACTACACCACACCCTGCACCTCTTTACATCTTTAGACTAGAGAGAGTTTTCTTTCTTGGAGGAAGGAGTGGATGAGGACAAGCATTAAGAATGGTGTCAGGGAGAAACTGGATAACATTGGACATAGATGAGAGAGAAGAGCATTGCAGGCAGAGGGAACAGCATGAAAAAGGCTCAGAGGTGGAAAAGAGCAGGTGTGAGTGAGGGAGTAGTTGGGCTAGGCTGGAGCATGTGTGTGGGTAGAGAAGAGCTGGGAATAAATTTGGGAAGACAAGATTGCAGAGATGCTAGCCCTTTATTTTGAGCAGGAGAGAGATGTGGTCAGAGTTGTGCTTTGCTGGAACTAGTCTGGAATGGATCAGGTGGAAGAAACTAGAGGTGGTAAGACCAGATGCTAGAGCAGCTGCTCTGGAGCTCATCCTCACCCCAGGAGGGTCCCCACCCTCTCTGTCAGCTGGAGAGGTCCCTGCCCACCATCACTGAAAAGTGCAGGCAATGTCCACCCAAACCAGGGAGACTGGCAAACCCTAGGGATGAGAGAGTTGTGTTGCTGCTCTGAGGCAGCTATGATCCATCTGTTGTTTTGGGCTTTACCCTGGTACCACTTTTAAAATCCTTGCCATTCTCTAAGTAGAAATCATGCTCACCTCCTGAGATCAAAGAGATGGCTGCAAAATGCCAAGAGCTGCTCAGGCAGAAGGAACTCACAAACTCTTGGAGCGTGTTATTATTATCTCTGTTTCTATTTAACCAAGGACACGCCAGGGAGAAAAGGCATTACGTCATCAAAGCAGTCTCTCATTGGCTGCCCATTCCCCAAGGGGAGGTTCTTTTTCCAGTTGCTTAGTTTTCCTAAGTAGTATATGCAGCGCAAAGTCACGTCCTGTCACTTCAGCTTCCAGATTAAATGACTCTGATGTCATTAGATTACAACAAGAGAGTGAGATAACACAATGATGGTACATTTTAATTGACAGAAATGATGTACCTTAGAGTAAGTTGCTCTGAGCTTCATGTTTACTCCTCTAACACTGCTTTCAATTTTGCATTACTACATTAATTTATAATGCAATACGCATGAGGGACAGGGATAATGAAATTGTGACACTAGTTCTTCTACTTAGTATCTATCCTATAAAATGGGATGCAAATGAATTGGTTCTGTCGGTGCATTTTACCACAAAGCTTTGATTTGCAGCTCCTGCAAGGATTCTTGTCCATGTGAGTTTCAGGTGCCATCTCAGGTTTTATCTGTCTCAATCTGTCTCATTTCTTGAAGATTAATAATAGATTTTTAAAAAGTCTTATACAATTATGTTGAAGAAAAGGAGTAAATTGTCACAATTATTTTTCTCCAGACTTGAATTTGATGTTCCTTTTGGATGAGAAGCAGAGTTAAATGAATACGTTATTATTTTTTTTTGACAGTTAAAAAGCAACATAATTTTAAAATGACATTTCATTTAAGAAATCAAACAGTCCCAACCACTTGATCAAAAAAATGTAAAGAATAAAATTTCAAAGGGATTTTATTTAAAAATAGCCACTGGGCATGTACAGTAATAAAATTTTTGATGACCATTTTATTTTTCATTTCTGAGCTCGTTTTTAGTGAAATTACTTGATGGTGAAGAGAACCAAGAGATAGCATGGGAGACAAAACTCGCTAGTTTCTGAAACAATAAAAAGCAGCATCTTCTGGTGCTATAAGATCTTTCTCAGGAATTTGCAGCTCCTGCAGCTCCCACAGGCAGCCTTGCCCAAGCTCCTACACATTCCCTCGGGGCTGGTGGCAGGAGCAAGACCCTGCTGCCACCTCTGTCCTGGCTGTCTAGATGGGTGGAGGAAGTCCTGGGAGGTGCCATAACTTCTCTGAGGACATATAGCTCCTGAATCATGTGAAACCAGGCCCAGGACCTCCTGGAAAGAGCCCAGCCTCTATATGCTCTTCTTAGAGAGTTGAACACTTAGCAGCCTCACGGTTCCAGTCACTAGAGAGGACAAGGCTTCAGGGACATGAGATCTCCTGGGGCCTCGTAGCATCACGACATGCAATGATCTGACCCAGGGGTGTTTTTTCCTCCCACTCCCCCTAATCTGTCTGTAACATAGACCAAGTTGCAGTGATGTCCAAAGAAGCTCTTCAATAAGGTCGTGTTTTGTGAAGGGCTTTTCTGTTTTCAGAAAGGGTTTGGGTTGATATTTTCACATCTTAATGTCAAGAGCCAATATGGTATTGTGACTAACAGCTCAGGCTTTGGAGTTATGCTGGGTTGTGATTCTGGCTTCAACACTTACTAGCTGTGTGGCCTTGTTGGTGAAAACATTCTGAGCTTCAATTTACTTTGCTGTAAAATTGGGATAATAAGTCTACTTTATAAACTTGATATATGAATTCAATGAGATTATATACAAGGATACTTCAAAAAGTTCGTGGAAAAATAGTATTAAAATATAACATGAATCTTTTCATGAACTTTTTGAAGTACCCTCATGTATACATACACTCATATATGTAAATATTACATTGCGTAGTACAGTGCCTGGCACATAGAAAATATTCAAATAAATTAAATTTCTTCTTATTAATACCGCTATTGTAAATTTGACCTATTGTTGAAAAGCTCTGAATTCCTAATTCTTTTGTATCTGCAAAATAACCCAATAGCGTGTATCTGAGGGAGCTGGGCTGGAGAAGGGAAATACTTCTGCTCTTCACTTGGGTCTCTCTCTTTACTTGGGTTCTTGGAGGCTGGGTCAAGGTTGGAATAATTCCACTGGTGTCCCCAGCCCTGCCATGAGCAAGCCATGGGTTTTCTCTCAGGTACGAGGGTGTTGAGGCTGCAGAGGCACAGTGGGATCTCCTTCCAAGGGCTCTAATTGCTGCTCCTGTTTCCCTTATGATTTCTGTGGTTTTTTTGCTAGAATTGTAAATAATCTACAGGGCTATTAATTTAGAGGACAGAACATTTCCAGTCCTTAAAAAGATCTTTCTAAAGAAGAGTCTCAGCTGGAGACAGTGGAGACATGTTTCCAGCAGGTAAAGTTAGGTGACAGCCTCTTCTCCCTCATCTATTCACAACTTCTTATGTACGGAGGCCAAGGAGCCTCCTGGAGAAAACAGGAACCTAGTGACAGTGAGGCAGACTCAAGCAAAAGGGCTGTAATAACAGGGCTGTTTCCACATCTGCATACCACTCAGGCAGCAGGATTTCACGCCTGGGGAGAAAAGGGCTTTGTGCCTGAATTGAAAGAGCTTGTGACTAAAGCTGGTGACATTCAAAGCTCCAGAAACATTTTGTTGTCAACCCTTCAACTGAGTGTAACCCTGAATGTTCTCACTTCACAAGGGAGGTGTGGCTAGTCTCACACATGGAGTTTCAGAGCATTTTCAGCTCCACAGGGGCCAGATGTGAGACGGAGTCCATGGACACCAAGGTAGAGCAGTGGCTCCAGGCTGGCAGAGAGTCCACCAGCTTGG
>NW_007728611.1:3481-9611 GCF_000696425.1 Galeopterus variegatus | reverse complement strand
ACATTTTGTTGTCAACCCTTCAACTGAGTGTAACCCTGAATGTTCTCACTTCACAAGGGAGGTGTGGCTAGTCTCACACATGGAGTTTCAGAGCATTTTCAGCTCCACAGGGGCCAGATGTGAGACGGAGTCCATGGACACCAAGGTAGAGCAGTGGCTCCAGGCTGGCAGAGAGTCCACCAGCTTGGAGAAGCTTCTTTGGGGTCAGACTTGAGGTCCCCTCTCCAACAGGCATGCAGCTTTAGGGAAACTATGCGTACATCCCCTCGAGACTCCCAGATATACTTAAAGGAGGGAAATTTGGATGTCAAGCTAACGGAGGCTGTGAGTCATTGAGACTTGGATGTTAATATTGATGAAATGGCATTTGTGGTTACAGACTAGTGAAGCCTGAGATACTTTGCTAGAGACAGAAACGATTTCCACAGGAGGCATTGTTCAGGATTTAGCACTCAATTCTCTAATTTAACCATTCATTATCTTTTGCTAAAAAACTCCAGAATGGCTCAAGATTTAAGCTGTATCATCTGGATGCCCATTCAGTGGAAATCCAATCAATCTCTGCTGCTTTATTCCACTAAATGACAAACAATTTGGTTAGAATGTTTAACGACATTGATTAATCTAACTAGATGTTTGGCATTGTGCAACAGACTTTGGGTCAAGATGGGGGGATATTTAGGGAGTTTTTCACTGGTCCCACTGTTGTCTTGGTTCCTGAGGTGACTACACTATTCTCTAGTACTTGTTTAGAACCTGCTTAGAACAGTTTCCCTGAGTGAACTTCCTCACACAGCCACCAGTGCAATTCAGAACAACAAGCCTTTTACCTCAGGAACTTAAAGTTAGGAAAATGGTGTGATTCCAGACAATAGCTCAGGACTCAGTCTTGATGGTCTCTCCTGGCCCTACGTGGGGTTGAGACAGGTCCCTTGCTTTCCCTTCTGAGTCACAGGCACCGAACACTGACCCAATGGAAAGGCTTTGCTGACAAAAATAACAAAGCACTTTGAAAATACATTTTGTTATAAGATAACTTTAGGATATTAGTGATACTTTCAAGCTGATGTCACGGGTTCTCCTACATCATGAAAGAGGAGTTACATGAAAAGTGCAAAATCCATGGGGCCGGCCCGGTGGCGCACTGCTACAGTGCGCCGCTTGGGAGCGTGGCGGCGCTCCCGCCGAGGGTTCGGATCCCACATACAGACCGGTTCCCGCTCACTGGCTGGGCGAGGTGCGGGCGCAGCACCGAGGGTTGCGATCCCGTTTCCGTCCTGGTACGAGCGCGACACTGAGGGTTGCGATCCGTTGCCGGACACAAAAAAAGACAAAAAGGAAAAAAAAAAAAAGTGCAAAATCTTATTACAGAAAACTGCAGAGGAAACTTCAGCTTTTACCTGTGTTAAATAAAAATTAAAGGGGCCGTTGTTTGGATGAAGCTTCTGCACTAGGCCCTAGCAGACCAGACTAAAAATCAAAATGGAGAAACCCATACTAAAGTTCCACGTCACCAAACCCAAACTAAGTCATCGTCTGACCTGAGAAATCAGGAGAGAAATGTGACAGCTAATTCCTCAAACAGGCCAGCTTAAATCTTCGATAGGCATGACAATGAAGTTTCGGCTGCTATAATACTTACGCAAAAGTAGCTTGGAGTAACCTGATGTCAACCAATAAGTTATTTTTCCATTGCTCTGTCTTCCTATTCCCGTTTTACAGGGAAAGTAACTCTGAAGTGACTAATTCACTTTTTGTTGTTTCTGCTCTCTTTGGCCCTTTTTCTGTCTATAAAGTCAACCTTTTTTGCTAAGCGCATTGGAACACGTATTCTATTTTATGGAATGAAGCGTCGCCTGATTCTAAAATCGTGATAAAGCCAACTGAGATCTTTAAACCAAATTTCTTGTAATTTTGTCCTTTGACACCTGAAAACCCAGGTCTGAGAATTTGCAATTATGAGTTGATCACTCCCTCTTTGAAGCAATTTCTTTGCTTAGCTTCTCAGATCTCATACTCTCCTGCTTCTGCTCCTCTCTTGCTGGCTGCTCCTTCTCAGTCCTTTAGCTGAGTCCTCTGAATTCTGGCGTGCCACAGCCCCAGTCCCTGATGCTTCCCTTTTCTATCTGCCCTCCTCCTCCCGTTGAGATCATGGGTCTCCTGGCTTTAAATGCTACCACATTCTGGTACCACTGTATTTATATCTGCGACCCATAACTCTGACCTGAGCTCCAGGCTTATTTACCCAACTGCCTGCTCAACATCTCCATGAGATGTCAAATAAGCATGTCAAACCTGACATGTCCAACGTTGAGCTCCCAGATCCCTCTCCCAAATCTGTTCAACCCAATTCTTCCTCCTCTCAGGTAATGGCAAGTTCATCCTTGCAGTCGCTCAGACTGAAATAACTTATAGTCATTGTAGTGAGTTGAATGGTGGCTCCCAAAAAGATTATGTCCACATCCTGACCCCCAGTACCTGTGAATGTGGGCTTATTTGGAAAAAGGATCTTTGCAGATGTAGTAAAGTTTAACATCTCATGATGGATCATCCCGGATTATCTGGTGGGCCCTAAATGCAATGATAGGCATCCTTATAAGAGACAGGTGAGGACACGAAGAGGAGAAGGCCACATTAGCATGGAGGCAGAGACTGGAGCCATGTAGTCCCAAGCCGAGGAAAGCCTGGATCCACCAGAAGCTGGAAGAAACAAAGAACAAACTATCTCCTAGAGCGTCTGGAAGCAAGGAACCCTTGATTTCAGACTTCTGGCCTCTAGAACTGTCAGAGAATAAGTTTCTGTTGTTTTAGGCCACCAAGTTTGTGGTGATGTGTCACGGTAGCCCTAGGAAACTAATATGGTCATCTTGCATCTTTCTCTTTCTCTTGAGCCTTACCTCCAGTCTCTCAGCAAATCTCATTGGCCCGATCTAAAAAATACCCCAATCTGCCCACATCTTATCACCTCTGTTGCAATCCTTCTCCCGTGCCTGGTTCTGCCCTCGACATCACACGTCCTTAGCAATCCTGTTAACGCTGGTTGAAGCCTATCATTCTTCTAGCTACCGTCTCAGAGCAGCAGTCAAAGCCTTACTGACAATGGGCCAGCATGGTCTTTGTGATCCGGGCTGGGCTCCCTTATGTTTCTAACCCATCTTGCATTACCTCCCCCTGCTTATTACCAGGCCTGCCCCCTTTCAACAGCAAATCACTCAAAAGTCAAATGTTGGTGAAAATGGAAGTCAGCTTTTATTCAGTAATATTGGTGACCTGAGGAGAGATGTTAAGTTAACCCATCTCTCCAGTGAATCTGAAGGAGAATGGCCAGGCTAAAGCCAGCTCAAAGACTCAGACTTACTGAGGGGTTTTTAAAGAGGGGATGGAATGTGGGAAATGAAAAGCGGGAGAGAGGGGGACATGAGCCATGGGAGCTCTGTGCAAGGAGCCAGGTGCAAGGTCTTGTTGAGGCTCTGTCTGGTTTCTGCTCCTGTCCTTGCTGTGATCTCAGGGTTCACTTGGAGGATGGAATCAGCGTAGCTTTACTGATGTCTTCCTTGGTTTCCCAGGGTCTGGATAGTACATGCAAATCTGCAGCCCCAGGCTGACTGGAAAACAACTTTACATTCATGTAAATAATGTTATGTTACCCCATAACCAAGGTTCAAAATATCAAATAACCAAGGGAAAAGAGGGAACTCAGAGAAATGCATGTCAAGAAAAAAAACTGTGCCATTTGAAAGTCTTTCACAGCCCATGTGGTTTTAGTTCTCCACATGGCTTCAGTCCTGCTCACTCCAACAGGCTTATTCCTCCATCCACAGATAACCAAGGGAAAAGAGGGAACTCAGAGAAATGCATGTCAAGAAAAAAAACTGTGCCATTTAAAAGTCTTTCACAGCCCATGTGGTTTTAGTTCTCCACATGGCTTCAGTCCTGCTCACTCCAACAGGCTTATTCCTCCATCCACAGTAGTCTCTTTGCTTTTTCTTATGCACAACGGTCGTGTTTCTGCCTCAGGCCTTTGCACTGACTGAAACACTCTTTGAAACACTCTTCCTTCAGATATCTATGTAGCTAACTTCCTAATTTCTTTCAAGTCTTACTCAAATATCACCCTCTCAGTGAGGTCTTGCATGACCACCCTATTTAAAATTACAACCCTGAAACACTCCTCATCCCTCTTCTCTGCTTTATTTTTTTCCATAGCTCTTATTGCCATCTAAATACTATGTATCTACCTGTTTGATTTATTGTTTTTCTCCACCTGCTGGATGATGAGATCCCCAGGGCTAGGGGATGTGGGGATCTTTTTTACTCACTGCTATAACTTCAGCCTCTAGAACAATGCCTGGTACATAGTAAGTACTCAGTTTAGTAAATATTTGTTTAGGGAAGAATTGAAAATCAGACAGCATGAAAATATAGAAATGAAAATATAGAAATAAACCAAAGTGTTTTCCTATGCTCTCACTTAACACCAAAGACTTCTGTGACCAAATGTGTGGCAGTTTTGTTATGGCCAACGTCCGAAGGGTAAAAGAAATTTGCCCACGAGAACCGAGTGATAGGAAAGGGAAAAGAGTTTATTTCTGGCAGCCAGGGCTACACAGGCCAATGGAAGTGCGCAGCCCCGAGTTGAAACCTCTCGCAGCTTTTATTTTTAGCTAGATGGGAATTTTTCACACCTGACACAATCTAGCCAATGCAAGCAAGCCAGTGATACATTAGCTAATTTTGTGGGTAGCCCTGTAGCCCCTCCCCACCCTGGATTCGCCATAGGGACTTTTCAGGCTAAAATGGCAGAGCTGCCTAAAATGGCATTGGCCATGCTACTCTGTTTATTCCCCCATTTATTTTAGCAAGCGATTTGTACAGAAGCAGAATGCATATGTTAAGGTCAGTAGGGGTTAGGGCGTCCCTTAACATTCCCCCCTGTTGTAGCTATAGCAAATCATTGCTATCTTAGGGGTTAAACTTTAAAAAGCATGTTAAAGTCTCTTTAGTCTTATCTTAGTTGGGTGGTCGGTGGTCTGGACGCTCCAGCAGTCGGTGTTGGGGTTTGAGTTCGGTGACGGTTTGATGTGAGTCCAATGTATCCAAGCGTCCTTTCCGGCAACCTTTATAGCTGTGGGCGTGCTGAGGATCACCGGGTATGGTCCAGTCCAGCAGGGCTGGAGGGATGAGGCAGTTAACTTCTTTATGAACACCAAGTACCCGGGTTGAGGGATGGGTCCGGGTGGCTCCTGCTTTGGAAGGGAAGTGTTAGCGTTTCATTTGTTTCTGATTTGTGAACAAATCTGTTGTAGGGTTTGAAGTTCCCCCAAAATAGGGGCAGGCAGCTTTTGGGGGTCAGCCTCCATTGGCACCCTAGGTAATAGGGGTGGGGGGTGACCGAAAAGAATTTCATAAGGTGTATATCCCTGTTTATATGGGGAATTTCGTACCCTTAATAGTGCAAAGGTAAGGAGGTCTACCCAGTTTTCGCCAGTTTCTGAATGAAGCTTAGTCAGAACTTTTAAAGTTCTGTTCATGCGCTCAACCTGTCCTGAACTTTGAGGGTGGTAGGCGCAATATAACTTCCATTTTGTTCCCAAACACTGGGCCAATTGTTGGGATATTTGTGCCGTAAAGGCAGGTCCATTGTCTGACCCAAGGGTTGTGGGTAGCCCAAACCGGGGTAAAATTTCATTGATTAATTTTTTACTACTATAGAGGCTGTTTCAGACTTGGTAGGAAATGCCTTGACCCATCCAGAATATGTGTCTACTAATACAAGCAGGTATTTGTATCCATACCTTCCAGGCATAACTTCAGTGAAAAACTTCCCAATGTTCTCCTGGAGTATTACCTGTTTGTCGAACTCCAGACCATCGATGATGACCTGTTTAGAGTTTACTTGAGTACATGCAAGGCATCGGTTAATGATTCAATTTTTGATGCATTATTAAAATTAAATGATTGTCTAATTAATTCTAATAGCTTTGTTTTCCCTAAATGGGTGGCTCAGTGAATTTCATGAGCCAAGCACAGCGTTGACCCATTTTTTCTGGTAGCCATATGGCTTTGTCCTTTGATTCATACCACCCAGTGGTTATGTTTTTGTTTTGTTTTGTTTTGTTTTGTTTTGTTT
>NW_007728611.1:1944-3182 GCF_000696425.1 Galeopterus variegatus | reverse complement strand
GTGAATTTCATGAGCCAAGCATTGACCCTTTTTTTTTTTTCTGGTAGCCATATGGCTTTGTCCTTTAATTCATACCACCCAGTGGTTATGTTTTTTGGTATCCCGATGTCTCAGCCTTTTTCTCGTCTTCTGGAGAGTACTCAGGTTTTAGTGGCAAATGAGGTTGTGGTAGCAAAGGTGCTATGACTGATGTCCCAGTTGGTTGGAGTGCCACTGCTTTAGCAGTCTCATCAGCAAAGTTATTTCCTTGAGTTTCTACAGTTGTTCCCTTTTGGTGTGCCTTGCCATGAATAACTGCAACCTTGGTTGGAAGCCAAATAGCTTCTAATAGTGCAAGAATTTCAGGAACATTTTTAATTGTCTTTCCTTCTGAAGTGAGTAACCCTCTTTCTTTGTAGAGGGCCCCATGTATAATATGTACAGTAGCAAAGGCATATCTACTGTCAGTGTAGATATTTACAGTCTTACCTTCGCTAAGCTGAAGGGCCTTCATGAGAGCGATAAGTTCTGCCCGCTGGGCTGAGGTCTGGGACCCGAGAGCTTCTGCCCATAGTACTCGTTCAGGAGTAGCCACCACGGCACCTGCATACCTGACTCCGTCAACCATGTAGCTGCTGCCATCAGTGAAAAGAGTTAGCTCTGCCTCCTTGAGAGGAGTGTCCTGCAACCCTGGTCGGGTGCCCTGGAAGGCAGCTAAGATTTCAAGGCAATCGTGTCTGACTTCGCAGCAGTCAGGGTCACCGTCAGGGAGCAAGGTGGCTGGATTTAGGGTGACTGGGTTAGAGAATGTAATATGTTCGGGTCCAAGCAGTTGGGTCTGGTAATGAGTTAAGCTTGCATCTGAAATCCATTTTCCTGGTGGGGTTTTTAGTATAGTCTCTACTCCATGAGAGGTAACAATATTTAGGGGCTGGCCCAAGGTTAACTTATTAGTTTCTTTTTTACTAGGAGTGCAGTTGCAGCTGTAGCTCATAAGCATGTGGGCCAGCCACTGGCCACTGGGCCCAGCTTGTGTGACAGGTAAGCCACTGGTCATTTCCATGGCCCTAGATCTTGGGTTAGCACCCCCTTTGCAATGCCCTTGTTTTCGGCTACAAATAAGGTAAAAGGATTTCTAGATTGGGCAGTGCCAGGGCTGGAGCCTGCGTAAGAGCGGCCTCTATGTTGTTGAATGCCAGTTGGAGTCTGTCAGTCCAAGTTATTTGATCCCCTGGTCCCTTAGTAGCCTCATAGAGGGG
>NW_007728611.1:0-944 GCF_000696425.1 Galeopterus variegatus | reverse complement strand
AGAGCTTCTGCCCATAGTACTCGTTCAGGAGTAACCACTGCGGCACCTGCATACCTGACTCCGTCAACCATGTAGCTGCTGCCATCTGTGAAAAGAGTTAGCTCTGCCTCCTTGAGTGAAGTGTCTTGCAACCCTGGTTGGGTGCCCTGGAAGGTGGCTAAGATTTCAAGGCAATCATGTGCGACTTCGCAGCAGTCAGGGTCACTGTCAGGGAGCAAGGTGGCTGGATTTAGGGTGACTGGGTTAGAGAATGTAATATGTTCGGGTCCAAGCAGTTGGGTCTGGTAATGAGTTAACCTTGCATCTGAAATCCATTTTCCTGGTGGGGTTTTTAGTATAGTCTCTACTCCATGAGAGGTAACAATATTTAGGGGCTGGCCCAAGGTTAACTCTTATTGGGAGTGCAGTTGCAGCTGTAGCTCGTAAGCATGTGGGCCAGCTGGTGGCCACTGGGTCCATCTTGTGTGACAGGTAAGCCACTGGTCATTTCCATGGCCCCAGATCTTGGGTTAGCACCCCCTTTGCAATGCCCTTGTTTTCGGCTACAAATAAGGTAAAAGGATTTCTAGATTGGGCAGTGCCAGGGCTGGAGCCTGCGTAAGAGCGGCCTCTATGTTGTTGAATGCCAGTTGGAGTCTGTCAGTCCAAGTTATTTGATCCCCTGGTCCCTTAGTAGCCTCATAGAGGGGCTGGGCCATTTCAGCAAAGTTGAGAATCCATAAGCGACAGTATCCTGCGACTCCTAGGAATTCTCGAATTTGCGTTTTAGTCTTTGGCTCTGGTATATTTAGGATGGCTGTTATGTGGTCAGGGGACAATTTCCTTTCCCCTGCACTTAAGATATATCCCAAATATGTCACCATCAGGGAGCAAAGTTGGGCCCTTTTAGTGGATACCTGGTATCCTAGGTATTGTAAGGTCTTTAATAAATCCCCTGTGGCTTG
>NW_007728610.1:291634-292473 GCF_000696425.1 Galeopterus variegatus | reverse complement strand
AAAAAAATGTTTTATTTTGAAATATACATACAGAAAATTATTTTTTTAAACAGCTTACTGAGGTACAAATTACATAACTATTACTTTTTTAATATGCAGAAAGACAACCAAAGAGACTACCTATCCTCATACTGTGTATACAGAAACCAATTTCTATGGATATTTTTGTATATGAAAAATTGTATGGACTTTTATAAATATTGTTTCTAACACAGGTCTATATTTGTAAATTAATTTATAATGTAAACCAGGGCAGCAAAAAAATTTTTTTCCCAAGAAAGTACACTGCATGCTGAGAAGAATCATGTGAAATAAACTTTAAGTGGGATCACTTCTGGCCTCTTGGGCATTACTCTTTTTCTGTCTTCAGCTTCTTTGTCCTAAAGGAATAGAGACAGGAGTGGCGTGGTACTGAAGCCACTGCAGGGACTTTGTGTTAAGAGCAAGTGACTGATTTATTTCATTTGTTCCACCTACCCACATCTGAAAGGGCTGGAATAAAACAGTTACTCTTTTGGGAGGGTCTTTAGGCTTATGAGCATTTTATTTATTTCTAATAAGAGTAATGGCTCTTATTTAGAGTAAACTGAATTTCAGTGCATCAGACAATTTCTGTTCCAGAAAGAAACGGTGCTGTGAGGCCTCACACCTCAGGTGGAGCTCTGCACCTTTGAGTGTAGTCTTCAGGGGGGCCACCAGGCAGCCCATCATTTCCAAGAAATAGCTGGAAACTGCTGAACTTGGCCCCACCTAGGGGAATCCAAAAGGTGATCTACAACTGGGTTTCTCAGCATCAGCACTATTGGTATTTGGGGCTGGATAATTGTATAGGTTGTCCT
>NW_007728610.1:289058-290231 GCF_000696425.1 Galeopterus variegatus | reverse complement strand
GAACAGTGACAAAGGCAGCAGGGTGGCTCCGCCCCATTCCCAGCACTGAAGAAGCTGTGCCCTGGCAGGTCTCCATCAGGGCACAGGCTCCTGCTGGGCACTGGCTTCCAGGGAAAGGAGAAAAGCCTGTGCCTGTGATGCTTCCAGGTCAGAGTCTGCACTAGCACCCAATTGGCATCTGTGACATTTTCTGCCTGGGAACCAGGTCGGAAATTCTGGATCTGAGCTAGATTTCACTTTCCGTACTTCGGGACAGTGCAGAGGAAAAGATGTCCTGTGGCACATAGTTAGAGGCCTTTCTTTCTCGGGTTTCCCTGGGGGCCAGGGGCTGCTGTTGAGTTGCCATGGGCACATTTATAATTTCAGGCAGCTGCCTTGCCGCCTTTCAGGACCTGGTGTGCCGTTCTGAATAAGACAGGGCAAAGGAGAATGTGAGGGACTAACAAGCAGCTTTCAGGTTTCCTTCTTGAAGCTTCTGGATCCTTCATCCCATTCTCAAACTTACTGGAAGAAAGGCAGCCAGGAAGCCTAGAGGCATCGAAAACTGTATGCCTTTGCATCCCTCCTCCTCCCTCCAGCCCCCAGGGCACCGACAAGTCCCTCCCAGGGCAAACCCGGCCAAACTTAGGCCACAAAGGGACATCGCTGAACTTCAGAGCAAACTCCCAAACTATGATTCTCTTTCTTCCTGAGACTTTCCAGAATTCGGAAAGATTCTAAATCTTCAGGGTCTAACTGGTTTTTGTTTCCTTTAGCTGCTCTAGTAAATAAATCCTTGAGGTTGTTAATGAAAAAGAAACCCCTGGTGTTTTCCCGAAGCAGGAGATTTGCTGGCTTTTGGGCTAGAGACCTGGCGGGGCCCCAGCGGGCCTTGCCTTTGTCATGGAAAGCCGTCAGCTGGGGCGTGTGGCTGGGTGCTGGCAGCGCTGCAAAAAGAAGGAATTTCTTGTCAGATTTTAAAACAACAAAAGGCCAGAAAAGACCAGATACCTACTGAATTCCTTCCCTTTTTTATTCATGATGTCAGGGGATCATCACCAAAACCCTGGGAGGCATGAAGAGCCCTTTATCATTTTAAAAAAGATGAACATTACAATAATAATAACCCACTTATCAGGTACCAGGCACTGTCCTAAAATACATATATTAGATATAAAAAGCTATATTAACCCT
>NW_007728610.1:276197-288673 GCF_000696425.1 Galeopterus variegatus | reverse complement strand
AAAGACCAGATACCTACTGAATTCCTTCCCTTTTTTATTCATGATGTCAGGGGATCATCACCAAAACCCTGGGAGGCATGAAGAGCCCTTTATCATTTTAAAAAAGATGAACATTACAATAATAATAACCCACTTATCAGGTACCAGGCACTGTCCTAAAATACATATATTAGATATAAAAAGCTATATTAACCCTCCTGACAACTCTATGAAGTAGATACTGGTCTATACATCTCACTGATGACAATAATACTAAGGTCTGGGGCATTTATACACCTGGGCCATGGTCACGGATCTAAGTGGTTGCTGCAGGTAAGTGGTCGAATCAGGATTTAAAATTAGGTCATAGATGTATAGCCCACCTGCCCTTAACCTACTATTCTGCCTCTCCATTTCAAAGAGGAGAAAAGAGAGGCAGAGAGAGGTTAAGTGATTTGCCCAAGGCCAAGAACCAGGCTCATACCCCCCAGTCCAGTGATGCTCCCTTCCAGGCATTTTCTTTATATGCTCCCTGAGATTGCACTTTGTGTCTGGGGCTTTTTTTCCCCTAAACGCAGGAAGGTAAGAGGTGGGAAGGGAAGTCCCTTTTCCTTGACATCTCCTCCTCCTCCTCAGGATAAGCCAGCAGCCAGGTCAGAGGCCCAGGCTCTGAAGCTGCCCAGGGGAGTCAGACATTGGGGATGCTGGTTACAAACCTTGGACACATAGGAAATTTATCCACTGACTCAGCAAATGCTCTTTGGGCTCCATGCCTGTACTGGGCTTTGAGGATACTAAGGTGACTGAGACCCATTCCCTGACTTAAGTTGCTCACTACTCAGAAAGCGAAGCAGTCAGACCCTTAACAAGCATGGCAGAGGCCAAGAACAGAGGTGTGCAGGGCAGGGAGGATCCGTGGGGCCAGTCTGAGTTTCCTCCATCTAGCTGTGAGCCTCCCATGGGGGAGGCAGAATGGTTTAACCTGGAAAGGAGCAGACAGCTCCCCAGTCCTGGGCTGAGACACTACAGCTCTGCAGTCCTTCCCTCTCCCATGGCTCCTGCTAGAAGACAGGACCAGGATAGTTTCAGGTACAGGAAGCCATGCTGCTTCTGGACTAGATAGGTAGAGACAACCTGGGCCACCTGGAGCCTCAGGCCTTATCTATTTATGGCTGCTGGCTGGTAGGGGATCTGAGGCCACAGGCCTTTGTGTGTGTCTAGAGTCAGTTTCCCCAGGCCCTTCCAGCTCCGGCATGCCCCTCAGCATCTGCGCTCCTGGCTCCCAGCTTTCAACCTCAAGGAGGAGAAACTGACTTCCATGCATTGCACTTCAAAGGAGTTTCAAGCTGCGAGTGTGTTGGGATTTTCTCATCCTCAGTTTACCTTCTTGAAATGCATTAAGTAAACCACAATGCAACAATGCAGGGTTTCTCTGCTGCATGTGGGATCAGAAAGCGGGGCATTAACGAGCATGAGGACCTCTTCTCCCCTCATCTCCAAGGCTGGTGCAATCTGACCTCATACCCCATCCCCCACTGCTCACCTTTAACTCTCCATGCCTGGGCCAACTCACGGGCAGCTGTGGTCATGGCCCAGGTATACTCCCCGGGCCTCTGTCTTCTCCTCAGCGAAATGCATGCTAGCAATATCTACTCCACAGGGTTGTCGTGAGGGTTAATTTATTTATCTTTAATCTGTGTGTTTGCCCAACAGTAACATCAAGAAGGCCTCTGTGTCCACTCCCAGCGCCTTCACTCACCTCTTCTTAAAAAGCCTAATGTCCATGTTGCCCATTTGTTTGCCTAACAGCCCTGAGAGGTGAGCATTATCAGCCTTGTATTACAGAAAGGTGAAAACAGAGTTAGGAATCTCGGCAGATAGCCAGCAGCTGGGGAGCCGTGGAGATCTCACAGGAAAGGGAAGCTCGCGTGTTCCACAGCTCCAGTTACCAGGTGAGTCAGATAATAAAGGTACCAAACACCTACCAACTCTTATTCTGTTTCCCTCAACCCCTCATCCAAGCCTGAAACAAGAACTGTTGCTGTCATCCCCACAGTTGGTCTCTGGCCCACGCTGTCTCACCAATTACCCACTGTCACTGTGTCCCTCGCCTGCAGGACCACAGCAGCCTCGCCACGGGACTCCAGGCCTGACGCTGGGCTCCCTACACTTCACACTTCCTTCATCCCTAGTGCTCCATGGTCATTTAACCAATTACCCACTGTCACTGTGTCCCTCGCCTGCAGGACCACAGCAGCCTCGCCACGGGACTCCCGGCCTGACGCTGGGCTCCCTACACTTCACACTTCCTTCATCCCTAGTGCTCCATGGTCATTTGCTACTTGGAAGCCAGCATGATGTTTAAATATATAGATACCATTCTGTTGATTTCCAGCTTAGAACCTTTTGGAAAGTTCTGTCACCAGCAAACTTGAAAGTTCTATGGCCCTGCATGAATTCCTGTCCCTCGACCCTGTCTCACAGGCTCCCAGCCACCCATCACTTTGCAGCCCCTCAAACATTGCAAACTCTTCTGCTTTAGGGTCTTTGTCATTGTTCCTTTTGCCACGAGAGCTCAATTCCACAGATCTTCTCAGGCTTCTCTCAAAGGCCCCTCTTTGAGCATCTGTCCCCGAGCATCCCCTCCCACTTCCACCAACTCCCCTCAGGCCGCCTTAACTAAGTCTTTGATTTGAAATAAAGTGAAAACGTTATACTAATAGGATAATTTCTGGGGGTGGGCTGAGCAGGGCATGAGGGACCAGAGAGGGATGTGGTATGATTCACACAGCTGCACTCGAAGGTGACCCCGTTCATGTCTGTCTCGGCATACTTTAAGAAGAAAACCCATGTCCAAGTGAAATTACTGTTATTGATCCTAAGAGAAACATACATTGTTCCTCTTCCCTGATTGGGGAAACAGACACGGAGCGTCCCTACAACTTTTACTTAGGACATGCCTCACTTGCCAGACTGTGGCATCATTGGGCACAGAAAATAGAAAAAGTTGTCTTTCTCCTTCAGTTTTAAATGGGCAAAATCCCAAGAATTTTTGCTATGTTTAGCCTGGATTTAGAACTCAGCCATCCCCATCTCCCCACACACTACTTCCCCTTTTCACTTTCATAACTCCCCTGCATCCTCCTGGAGACATGAGTCTCCGCCAAACACCTGGAGTCTTTGATCATCAGCCCTTCAGTTGCCCCCCAGCATTCGTTTCAGCTAGAGACTTTCAAGTTCTCCCCCTTTACTGGGTTTTGGGAAAGTAAAAAAATACCCACAGCAGCTGTTACAGGGCACCTTTCTTTGCAGACTGATGGTAAGAGCCAAAGGATTGCCACTTCAGCAAGACTTTACAAAGCTTTTCCTACAATGGGATTAGCTGCCCTGCAGTATCAATGCCGGCCACACATCACAGTAATGTCAGCACCGACCCCAGCCTCTTCCACTGCTGCTCAGGGTGTATGTCACCATGTCTTGCTACATCTGCCTTTCTTGATTCAGGAACTAGTGAGAACACATGTGTCCTACCCTTATAGGGTTTTGCCATTTCTAAAGTAGTAGCAGGGATGGCACCTGTGTGGCAATAATCCTCCTTTTAACATCTTACATGATAAGATTTCACTAAAGGGGCTGCATGATATGTGGGGGGCAGTGGGACTCTCCAGGAAAGACCCCAACCCTGACTCAAGTAGGAGTTGGCCAGAGGAAAAGTGCAGGAAGGGAGGAAGCAGGTGTCAATGGGGGAGAAGCTGAGCAGAAACCTGGACGTGAGACCACAGCTACTGCGGGGAACTGGAAAGAGCTGCTCAGGGAGGCAAGTCAGCCCACAGGGTCTCAGGTAGGGAAGGGCAGTGAGGAGGCTGGAAGGTGGAGCTGTAGTCTGATAAAGCTCATCAGGAGAACAGAATTGGATAGAACAGGACAGAATAGAAATTAACCTAATTTCATTTTAAAAAATGAAATTTGCATTTCACATAGAGTTCTTTGTGGAGAATCCTTTGGAGGATTATCCGAGGAGACCAGTCTGGAAGCTACTGTAGCAGTACAAGCAGGAGGTGATGGTGGTCTGAAGTGGGGTAGGGATAACAGGGAAGAAAATGGTGCGGAGGGATGAGAGAGATCTAGCAGGTAGGAAGGAACAGACTTTGTGGTTTCCCAAATGTGTGGCTGAGGGAGAGGGAAGAGTCCAAGATGACCACAGGGTTCTGCAAGAGGCGGTGGGGTGAAGGGTGGTGACATTCACCAGGTCCAGACACTCAGGAGAAGGGATTCTCTGTGGGTCTCCCAGGAGGAAGTTTCTAGCAGGAGCTGGAGTCTGAAGATTGAGATTATGAAAGAGGATCAGGCTGGCTATGTATGTCTGGGAGGTATCAAATGAGGATGAAAGATGTAATTTAATCATTTAATAAGTATTTCTTAGTAGCTACTTTGTGCTGCGCTCTATGCTAGGGACTGGAGGTGCAGTGTGAGTAAGACAGACTTGTTGCCTTCTCTCCCAGAGTTTATGCTCCAGTTCGGGAGAGAGACATCCACTAAATAATCTCACCAATGAATAAGCCATTACAAAGTAGAATAAGTCATCACAAAGTAGAATAAGTGCTATGAAGGGACAAGGCAGGATTCTTGAGCCCATAAAAGAAAGGACATGGGGCCAGCCCGTGGCTCACTCGGTAGAGTGCGGTGCTGATAACACCAAGGCGCCAGGTTCGGATCCCATATAGGGATGGCCGGTTCGCTCACTGGCTGAGCGTGGTGCTGACAACACCAAGTCAAGGGTTAAGATCCCCTTACTGGTCATCTTTTTTTTTAAAAAAAAAGATGACCAGTAAGGGGATCTTAACCCTTGACTTGGTGTTGTCAGCACCACGCTCAGCCAGTGAGCGAACCGGCCATCCCTATATGGGATCCGAACCTGGCGCCTTGGTGTTATCAGCACCGCACTCTACCGAGTGAGCCACGGGCTGGCCCCATGTCCTTTCTTTTTTTTTTTTTTTAAAAAAAAAAAAAAAAAAAAAAAAGAAAGGACATGAATCCAGCCTGAGGAGTCAGAGAAAGTTTCCCTGAGAGCATGCAGCTTGAATTGAGATCTGAAAAAGCAGGCATGTGTGAACCAGGAGAGAGGCAGGGAAAGCGCATTCCAGACAGAGGGAGTAGCGTTTATACAAAGTCCCATGGGGCAAGGGGCCCAGCCTACTGGAGGGGCTGAACGAGGCAAGGAGGGCTAGGGGGACGTGGAGCAAAATGGTGGGATGTCATCAGTTCTGCATTTTGAATGGCTGGGTAAGGTAGGGGAGTCTTCAGGGATGGGTGGCCAAGAGTAGGAAGCTATTGCAGTTGTTCAGGCAAGTGACTTGGATCAAGACAGTGGCAATAGAAAGAGACATGGATTTTTTTGAAAGATATCAAGGAAGTAAAATCAACAAGACTTAGTGAGGTATTGGACACGGCAGTATGAGAGGGGAAGCTATTAAGGATGAATTCTAGGTCTGTGGCCTGGGAAACGGGCTGGTAGGAGTGCCATTTCTGGGGTGGGAAAAATTGAAAGGTCAGTTGTTATTGGGGAGAGAGGAAGATCCAAATTTGGTCTTGATACATCAAGTTGAGATGCCTCTGAGACATTCAGCTGGGAATGTAGATGGGTCTGGAGCTCAGAGGAGATGCCATGGCTGGAAATTTAAATTATGACTCATTGATATGGAAATATTAACTGAGGGACTTCTGCTTTCTGGTCTGACATGTAAAGAGCTTGGATGTTATCGCTTCTGTGCTCACTGCAAGAAAAATACTAAACGAACTAACAACTTTTCTTTTTTTTTTTTTTTAAAGATGACCGGTAAGGGGATCTTAACCCTTGACTTGGTGTTGTGAGCACCACGCTCAGCAAGTGAGCGAACCGGCCATCCGTATATATGGGATCCGAACCCGGGGCCTTGGTGTTATCAGCCCCGCACTCTCCCGAGTGAGCCACGGGCCGGCCCGAACTAACAACTTTTCTTTTTTTTTTTTTTAAAGATGACCGGTAAGGGGATCTTAACCCTTGACTTGGTGTTGTGAGCACCACGCTCAGCAAGTGAGCGAACCGGCCATCCGTATATATGGGATCCGAACCCGGGGCCTTGGTGTTATCAGCACCGCACTCTCCCGAGTGAGCCACGGGCCGGCCCGAACTAACAACTTTTCTAAGGTTCATCAGAGAATTGAGGCCACAGGGCAAACCACTGCCCCCAAAACTAGAGAAAGGTGGGTACCGAGAATCACATCTTACCAAGAGCGGAAACCTGCCACTGGAGCCAGTACTGGTAGGAAAACTTACACTGTAATCGATGAACTGCTGGATGCTGAGTATGGACAAGTTTGGGAGTTAAAACGTCCAGTCCCCTGTATTGGATGGCCACCAAAAAAATTTTTTTTAAATAATAATAAAGGTAAAAACTCTGGGTCCCCATACCTTTTTGAGTTTTATCTCCTGAAGCTCTATCAGATTCTCAGGGTGAAGACTATAGAAAACATCCCTCAATCTCCCAGCAGAGGAAGGGGAAAAGTAACCATTTTGAAATAAGCCCAGAACTCTGTTTTTCCTAACAACTGACTGCCCTTAAAGAAAATAATTTACCAGAGTCTAACTGACTTGGGGGAAAGAAAATACCCAAGTCGTATTTACTCTAGCGCCTTATAGCTTTCTTCTCTCACCTAGAGAAACAGAGAAAGAGAAAGCCAAGAAGCACTTGCAAAGGTCACAGCTCAGGGGAACAGGCTCACTTAAAGACTGAGACCTGATCACAGGATTATGAAATACTTCACCTACCCCCACATCTCATCACCACATTAATCAGGCTCCTGTATAATAACAGTGGATTATAGCTAAAAGAACTGCAAGGCTCAGGCTCTATTCTAAGGAGTCTCTAGGGAAACTCAAAGAAAACAGGACTCACTTGATTACAGCATGGTCTTGATAACACCAAGGTCAAGGGTTCAGATCCCCTTCCTGGCCAGCAGCCAAAAAAAAAAATGAGAGGAAGATAACAGGAGATACAAAAACAGGGACATTAGAGAAAGTTTTAGCCTCTAATACATAGAGCTACAACAAACAGTAAACACAGCCTAACTCCTAGCCAGACAGTCATAAGCCCTCACATGGAAGACCTATCTACCTCAGTTTCTTTAACCCAATGCATCATGTCTGGCTTGGACAAAAAAATTACAAGGCATGCTAAAAGATAAAAAAAATTTTTTTTGAAGAGAAAAAACAAGCATCAGAACCAGACTCAGAGATGACAGGGATTTTGAAATTATCAGACTTGGAATTCAAAATAACTATGATTAATATGCTAAGGGCTGCAATGTAAAAAGTGGACACCATGCAAGAACAGATGGGTAATGCAAGCAGAGAGATGGAAACTTTAAGAAAGAATCAGAAGGAAATACTAGAAAGCAAAAACACTGTAACAGAAATAGAGAGGGCTCATCTGCAGACTGGACACAACCAACAAAAGAATCAGTGAGCTTGAAGATATGTCAGTAAAAACCTCCAAAACTGAAATGTAAAGAGAAAATAGGATGAAAAAGATAGAACAGATTATCCAAGAACTGTGGGACAATTGCAAAAGGCGTAACTTACATGTAGTGAGAATACCAGAAAAAGAACTTAAGAAAGGAACAGAAGGGCCGAGCCCGTGGCGCACTTGGGAGAGTGCGGCGCTGGGAGCACAGCAGCGCTCCCGCTGCAGGTTCGGATCCTACATAGGGATGACTGGTGCGTTCACTGGCTGAGCGTGGTGCAGCAGGTCTTAAAAAGCGTGGTGCAGCTAGACAGAAGGAATATGTTCTAGTGTTTATGGCACTTTCGGATGACTAATAGTTAAAAGTAATTTATTGTTTATTTTCAGATGGCTAGAACAGAGGATTTTGAATGTCCCCAACACAAAGAAATGATAAATGTTTGAGGTGGATGGATATGTTTATTACCCTGGTTTTATCATTTATACGTTATATAGACATATTTAAATATCACACTGTACCCCATAAATATGGACAATTATTATGTGTCAATTAAAATATAACAAAAAAAGAAATAAAAAATTTAAAAAAGATTTTATTAATTTTTGGAAAATTCTCAGCCATTATTATGTTATATATTTCTTCTGTTCCTTTCTTTTCTTTCTTTTTTTTTTTTTTTAAAGATGACCAGTAAGGGGATCTTACCCCTTGACTTGGTGTTGTCAGCACCACGCTCAGCCAGTGAGCGAACCAGCCATTCCTATATAGGATCCGAACCCGGGGCCTTGGTGTTATCAGCACCACACTCTCTCGAGTGAGCCACGGGCCGGCCCAAGCCCTTCACTTTTTATACTTGCCTAACTGGGGAACTAAATGTGGATATGAAAGGAATTATCAATCTTGCATCTTTCATATGCCAAAGGTTTCTAATATCTTAATATCACTTAGTTTGGGTTAGAATTGGACCCAGGGTTACATGAGTCTGTCTAGTAAATTATTACAGCCTCAGCCAGCTTCCCAAGGTAACATACCGAATGAAAATTCTCCCAAAATTGTATCTTTGTCAGTAAACCCAACCAGATCTAAAATTATGTTCTTCCCTGAAAAACATTTCTTATACTGTTCCCCATTAAAAATAAATAAATAAATAAATTAGTAAATTCCTGTATAGTGAATACTATATAAGAGTAAATAATTTCGGGCCGGCCCGTGGCTCACTCGGGAGAGTGCGGTGCTGATAACACCAAGGCCCCGGGTTCGGATCCCACATAGGGATGGCCGGTTCACTCACTGGGTGAGCGTGGTGCTGACAACACCAAGTCAAGGGTTAAGATCCCCTTACCGGTCATCTTTTTTTTTTTTAAAAGATGACCGGTAAGGGGATCTCAACCCTTGGCTTGGTGTTGTCAGCACCACGCTCACCCAGTGAGTGAACCGGCCATCCCTATGTGGGATCCGAACCCGGGGCCTTGGTGTTATCAGCACCGCACTCTCCCGAGTGAGCCACGGGCCGGCCCTTACCGGTCATCTTTTTAAAAAAAAAGAGTAAATAATTTCTACATGAAATAGAAAATTTTCTAAGACTCTAATAAAATGGACACAGAAAAGGTAGAAGCCCTGAACAGGTTAATACCCATAGAAGAAATTCAAATGATGGTCAAAAATCTACACTTGAAAAAAGGTGCTAGATCAGGACAGTTATATGAGTAATCTCATAATGTTTCAAAGGCCATACTACCCCAATGTTTTCTTTAAACATATACAAGTATAACAGCTGACTAATTTTTTCTTTGGAGCCAGCGAAATCCTGATACTTCTCAAACCAGATAGCTCTCCAATTAAGACACCATAGACAAAATTCACTTACGAATATATGCCAATGCATACAAAAGTCTGTTGGGAGACAGACTCCATGGGTCTCTTGTGTTTCTGCACATCTTACAAACAGATGTACTAACTGCCCTTTTGTTCCAGACTGTATATTTTATTCATTTGTTTTTGGCAGCTGGCTGGTACAGGGATCGAACCCTAGATCTTGTTCTAACCAACTGAGCTAACTGGCCAGCCCTGTTGTACACCATATTTTCAAGGATGTTTACGTAGTGAACAGCCTGGGAAGATAGTGATAAAACCTTTAATCAGAGCAGAGGACAGGTTTGCTGTCTATATAATAAAAATAATGTCTCCCTCCGGAAGTTTTGCTTACTTCTCTTTATAAAAGATTCAGCCTCCCTATGCTTGGAATTTCTCAGCTCTGGCACAAGCCTGCTGTGTGTACAGCATCCATCCAGGTGCCTCCACTTTGTCCCTGTGAGACTTGAGAGTCAAGAGGCACTAGTGGGAACATGATGCATATGCAGCTTGCTGTGTTGTGAGTGATAAAGTCCTTTGTCTCTGACCCAGGAGTCTCATGTATTCTGTCAGCACACATGCTATTATGGAAGGCTAACCTGTTTGCTTGCAAGCAGGGTAAAAACTGTGAAGGGTCTGAGCTTGCTTGCAGTTCTCAACAAAGTCTTAAACTATCATTAAGTTGAATTCAATAACGTATTAAAAGATCACATAACATGGCAAAATAGGGTTTATTCAGCTATTTGAGGATGAATCAACATGAAAAAAATCTGTTAACGTAGTTGACTATATTAAGAAAACAAGAAAATGAAGCATACGCTGAAAAAGCATTTGTTAAAATTTATTACCTATTTCTTATAAAGACTAAATAGGGCTGGCTGGTCAGCTCACTTGGTTAGAACAGCAGTGCTCATAACAGTAAAAGGTTTGGATCTCCTGCCACCTGCCCAAACAAAACAAAAAAAAAATAAAGCTAAATTAAACAATGAACATTAACAAAACTATTTCTAACCAAGCTAGGAACAGAAGGAACATTTCTTAATTAAAAAAAATATTTTTAAGGCTGGCCCGTGGCTCACTCGGTAGAGTGCGGTGCTGATAACACCAAGGCCACGGGTTCGGATCCTATATAGGGATGGCCGGTTTGCTCACTGGCTGAGCGTGGTGCTGACAACACCAAGCCAAGGGTTGAGATCCCCTTACCGGTCATCCTTTAAAAAAAATAAAATAAAATAAAAAAATAATAATAAAAATAAAAATAAAAAAATATTTTTACCAGGAACCAACAGCAATGTTTTAAAAGCATTCCTATTAAAGACAGAAACAAGGCAAATTTTATATTACCTATGCAGTTCAACACTGAGCTGGAGATAACTAGTCAGTAAGAATAACAAACAGGAGGCATAAATATTGAAAAAGGAGAGAGAGAGATTTGCCATTTTGTTGGTGGGTAATATTATTCTCTAAAAAAAATAAGGGAAATCTAAACTATTAAAACTAATGAGACAGCTTAGTAATATATTATTATATGATCAGATACAAGATTTACACACAAAAATTCATGGCATTTCTATAGATTCAATAATCTATTAGAAAACATAAATTTTTTTTTTTTTTTTTTAAATGATGACCGGTAAGGGGATCTTAACCCTTGACTTGGTGTTGTCAGCACCACGCTCAGCCAGTGAGCAACCGGCCATCCCTATGTGGGATCCGAACCCGGGGCCTTGGTGTTATCAGCACCGCACTCTCCCGAGTGAGCCACGGGCCGGCCCCAGAAAACATAAATTTTTTTAAAATTCCATTCTCGACAGCAATAAAATCTAGAAAATTCCTAGGAATAAACTTAACAAGGAAAAGGCAAGCTCCACATTATATGAAAATATTTTTATAAAATAGCTATAAAGGGCTGGCCTGTGGCTCACTCGGGAGAGTGCGGTGCTCATAACACCAAGGCCACAGGTTCGGATCCCATATAGGGATGGCTGGTTTGCTCACTGGGTGAGCATGGTGCTGACAACACCAAGTCAAGGGTTAAGATCCTCTTACGGGTCATCTTTTAAAAAAAATTAAATAAATAAAATAAAATATCTATAAAATCTTACTGTCATTAAAACCATCACGCTCTTGAATAGGAAAACTCAATATGTAAAGATGTCACTGTCCCCCCAAACAATTAATAAATTTGATGTAATGCCAATTGAAGTCCCAAAATAGTTTGTTTTTTTTTAAAGATGACCGCTAAGGGGATCTTAACCCTTGACTTGGTGTTGTCAGCACCACGCTCACCCAGTGAGCAACCGGCCATCCCTATATGGGATCCGAACCCATGGCCTTGGTGTTATCAGCACCACACTCTCCCGAGTGAGCCACGGGCCGGCCCCAAAATAGTTTTTTCAATATAATCAATGATTGCAATGTTTATCTGAAGGAGAAAATACATAAGGCAATTTTGAAAAAGAAGAAATATATACATATAGTTCCCCTGACCAGCATTTAAGATATAGCATTTACAAACTCTAAAACAGTATGGTGTCAGTGCGGGAAAATAGAAACGGAGCAAAAACACAATTTGTAGATTCCATAAAGGGACCCATCTACCTATTGGAATCTAAAATATCATCAAGGTGGCATTTCAAAATTATGGAAAAAAGAAAAAACACTCAGAGAGTTAGGGCAATTGAAATCCATAAAGAGAAATTAAACTTAAGCTCCTATGTATACTATACACAAAAGTAAATTCCCAATGTTAGAGAGATAAAGCTGAAAAACAAACAAAAGAATAAAATTATTACAAGAAGATATAAGATGATATTTTTTAAATCTTGGAAATGTTTGTATGTGAAAAATAATGAATTACTCTCCATATATTTCAGCTACAAATCCATAAAAAACAGAGTTAGAGTAGGCTAATCACAGAAGAAATACGAGATAACATACATAATGTAAGATGCTCAGCCTCATCAGGAGTCTGGGAAATGCAAATGAAAACAAATTTTTGTTTGTTTGCTCCTCATATCAACAAATTGAAAAAGATTGAGATTGGAGGCCGGCCCGTGGCTCACTTGGTAGAGTGCGGTGCTGATAACACCAAGGCCACGGGTTCGGATCCTATATAGGGATGGCTGGTTTGCTCACTGGCTGAG
>NW_007728610.1:230528-275197 GCF_000696425.1 Galeopterus variegatus | reverse complement strand
TCTATAAAAAAAAAAAAAAAAAAAGATTGAGATTGGCCAGCTAGCTCAGTTGGTTAGAGCATGGCGCTAAGAACACCAAGGTCCAGGGTTCAATCCCTGTACTGACCAACCACCAAAAAAAAGAAAAAGTTTGATGATTTTCAGGATTGGTATTGGTGTATTCTTACACATTATTGGTGACAGTATAAGTTACTTCTACTATTCAGCCATTCCGATGGTAGTATCTATATGAAATTTCAAAGTACACTTACTTTTGACCCAGAAATTTTGCTTCTGGAAAATTATTTCAAGAACTACTCTAAAATGTGCACAATATTGTTTGATATTCATGTATAATCTTGCTGTTTTCTTACTAACATTTGCATGGTGTCTTTTTACCTTCCTTCTAACCTGTAACCTTTCAAAGTCAGTTTATTTTAGTTATGTTTCTTTCACATAGCACGTTGTAGGATTTTGTGTTTCAGGCATTCTGAAGATCTCTCTTCATGGGGGAGCTTATCACAGCCCCATTTATTGTCCCAACAGATAGACTTGATCTAACTTGTGTCATCTTATTACATTATTTTTCTTCTTTGCTGTTTTGTTCTGTCTCACTTTTACACTTTAATGTAGGGACTGTATTTTCTTTTTTTCTTCACCTCTGTTTATTAATCCTTATGTATCCCTGTGATTCAATGGTTGCAAATCTTTCTTGAACTCTAGTCCTCAGTTTTATCTCCTGCAAAATGAAAAACATAATATTTATTTGCTATCTCATATCTTTGCACCCTGACAATTATTTAGGAATGCTTACTAAGCTAAACTCTATCTCCGCTCCTGAATTCAGCTTCTTTAGTCTTCACGGGAAAAAGGACCCTTTTCCTTCCAGGCTTTTGCCTGTCCTTTGCTAACTGTTGTAATTGGTTCCTGTCAGAACAATGAACTCCTACCTTTGATTGTCTGCCAGGCTTTTGTAAGGAAAAAGGACTGCACAGTTTGGCTTGCTTTTGAAGCTCTAAACATTTCCTACTTCTGGAACAACTAGACAACAACCAACCAACCAACCAAACAAACAAACCCCCCTAACTCCTGACCAAACCATTCAGAAAAGGACTCAGGGCTGATCAGGCCAGTACCCACTGCCTGGATTTAGTTGCTTCTCTGTAAGTTTCATCCCTCCTGTCTACACTTCAATTTACCCTAACACGTATGGGGCCTGCCTTGACCTTCCTTCTTCCTACTGCTACCCTCTTTCTGTCTGGACGGGAGGGACAGGTGTCCTGGACTGCAGATATAGAGGGACTGTGGCATGAGCTCCACTCCAAGGCACAGGAATTTGGACTCCCGACTCTGGGAGCAACTCTCAGTGAATTTGTACCCTCACGGGCCTGGGAACGGCCTATTGTTAGTGCTTCCTGAGCCCTGCCTTTTTTTTTTTTTTTTTTTTTTAAAGATGACCAGTAAGGGGATCTTAACCCTTGACTTGGTGTTGTCAGCACCACGCTCACTGGTTCGCTCACTGGCTGAGCGTGGTGCTGACAACACCAAGTCAAGGGTTAAGATCCCCTTACCGGTCATCTTTAAAAAAAAAAAAAAAATTCAGTATCTATACATAAAGTTTTATCAAAACACAACCTCTCCCATGCCTTTTTGTATTGTCTTTGGCTACGTTGGCCCTAACACTGCAGAGCTGAGCAGCTGACACACAGACCATGTGGCCTTTCAAGCCTAAAATATCGACTCTCTGGCACTTACCAGAAAAAGCGTGCTCAAGTTTGGTGGAGGTCATAGATAAAGTCAAGTCCTTGATCTGGCCTTGTTGACGCACAATAGGTTTTACTGGTTGGCAGAACTTTGCTCAATTCTTGGTCAATTAAAAAACACTATTATTATTTTCTGCTGTACCGTACATAGCCCCGAGCCCTGCCTTTTTATTTGCCCCTTCTCTGGGACTGGGGTGTAGGATCCCGTGGCCCCTTTCAATCATTCACTCTCCAGCCAGGCCTCCCTCTCACTGGGGCTCCCACCCTCTCTTCCTAAGTTTGCCTTTCAGTTTGGGGGTACTGGAGGACTAGTACTCACCCAGACCTGGCAGGGTTGGGAAGATTTCTGCTCTCAGGCACTGGGCATATCCCCAGGGCTTGGTTGGAATGTCAAAGATTCGTAGAACTCTCACTGCAGGAAACTCCTTTCTCTGACATTCAAGGTGTTTTCTGGCCTCTCACTTGAGAGACTGCTGAAGCAGATAAAATTCTATTCTCAAAGTACCCTAAAGCAGTCTTTCGTTCCACCCATATGAAATCCCTGATAAAGGAGACAGGGGGTTTTCTTTCCTCAATCGTCAGGAGAAAGCGACTTCTTTCAGCCTGACCTAGCCTTTCTAATCCTGCTTCTGGGCAAACGTATCCTTACCCTGTGTAAAATGCAGTTGGCAGTACCCAGTGCACAGCAAGTAATGACCCGTTGAGAGACCCAGGGGGTTAGAAGCCATTCTGACAACCAGATTTTAAAGCTTCTTCAGAAGCAACGCTTATTTTCGGGTTTTTTTTTCCAGAAGCAACTCTTAAGTCTATGTTCCATTACGTTTTGTCCATGTTTGGGAATAGGAACTGTTGCGTGGAAGAAGAAATCTATCAAAATGGTTCAGATTGTCAGAGCCCAGTTGGAGGCACAAGAGGTCAGAGAATCTGGAAAAATTTGGGACCCAGCATGTTGGGAAAGGGACGCCCACACAGACTTGGGAAGCCCCTTTTTCTTTAACCTAATGGGATCTCTCCAGAAGATATTTAAGAAAGCAGAATAGGTCTAGATCAGGAGTCAGCGAACTGCATTCCTTGAGCTAAATCCCACTCACGGCTTGTTTTTGAGCAGTCTGAGAGCTAAGAACAGTTTCTACATTGTCAAATGGTTGGAAAAAATCAGATAAATACTCTTTCATGCCACATGAAAATTATATGAAATTCAAATTTCAGTATCTAGGGCTGGCCTGTGGCTCACTCGGGAGAGTGCGGTGCTGATAACACCAAGGCCACGGGTTCGGATCCCATATAGGGATGGCTGGTTCGCTCACTGGCTGAGCGTGGTGCTGACAACACCAAGTCAAGGGTTAAGATCCCCTTACCGGTCATCTTTAAAAAAAAAAAAAAAATTCAGTATCTATACATAAAGTTTTATCAAAACACAACCTCTCCCATGCCTTTTTGTATTGTCTTTGGCTACGTTGGCCCTAACACTGCAGAGCTGAGCAGCTGACACACAGACCATGTGGCCTTTCAAGCCTAAAATATCGACTCTCTGGCACTTACCAGAAAAAGCGTGCTCAAGTTTGGTGGAGGTCATAGATAAAGTCAAGTCCTTGATCTGGCCTTGTTGACGCACAATAGGTTTTACTGGTTGGCAGAACTTTGCTCAATTCTTGGTCAATTAAAAAACACTATTATTATTTTATTTTGGAGAATATGCCAATCAGATGGCTGGGGCAGCCATGGTCAAAGGTTGTCTTTGCTTTTGAACTTTTTATTTTCTTTTCTCTTAGCTGTTTTTTAAATTTTGTATGAATGCTCTTAATTACTTTTAAAAGGAAAACGTGAAACTTTTACATTGGCGTGCAGCAGCCTGCAGACACCCTCCATTCCCCTCACAGGCACCAGTGCCACCTAATCGTTTGCTCTGCACAAAAGGTGGATCAGAGGAAAATCACTTCTTTATTCTTCCCTTTACATCATCTCCCCCGCACCTGGGGAGTCTGGATGCACAGAGACCCAGGACAACATGCATTTGATGATGGGTTACACCAAAGCACACCAAGACCTAAATCCCTCCCAGATTTATGAAGATTTTCTATAGCTTAACTAGATTTCTAATTGTCCTGCCACCTGTACTGAAATGTACAGTATGTGTTAATCTCGAATTCTTTTCTGTTTCCATAATCTTGGTAAAGTTTCCTGCACTCAAACAATAAATCCAGTTTGGCCCTTGAGTTCTAAAGAGGGAGCCAAATTCACTTTTACAATTTTCAGTATGAAGACTTTTTTGGAGGTGTTTGGACAACTAAAAGCCCAGAACAGTCTTCCTTTTCTGTGGTTCCTGTGTTGTGCCAGTGAAAACATGAGTTCACAAGTGTCTACTGTCTCATTACAAGGCTCCGATCATTTCAGAGGAGAATAGAAGGAAACGGGTGAGGGTTTCCACATATTCAGCATGCTGGGGGCTCTGGCCTCTGCTCCAAAAGTGTTCGTTTATAGATGACAACTCACTGGTTTGTTTGTTTATTTCCTGGTGGCATTGAGATTATAGTATAAAAAGATGGACTCAGTACCTGTTATTGTAACCATTTTTAATGGCAATTGTACCTGAGTCTGCCATGTGACCTCAGACAAATTGTTTTTGTTTGTTTGGGGGCCAGTACAGAGATCGAACTCCGAACCAATGGCATTATCAGCACCACACTCTAACCAACTGAGCTAACCAGCCAGCTCCCCAGACAAATTGTTTGAACATCATATTTGTTGCATGAGACTTTGGACTAGTACATTATCTGCCCTGCTACCTCATAGGGCTGTTTTCAGAAATCAAATGTGAGTTTAAAAAATGCACAGCCATCTCTGAAAAGGTGAAGCATTTTGTGAGATTACTCATTCCTCTTCCAAAGAAGCCTTGGGACTGGCTGGTTAGCTCAGTTGGTTACAGCTCGACGTTAATACCACCAAGATCAAGGGTTTGGATCCCCATACTGGCCATCTGCCAAAAAAAACAAGGAGGCTTTTTGGGACTAGGAAAAAAGAGGAGATGTTAGTCAAAGGGTATAAATTTTCAGTTAGATAAATAAATTCTGGAAATCTAATGTACAGAATGGTGACGGTAGTTAATAATAATGTATCGTATACTTAATATTTACTCAGAGTGTAGATCTTAAGTGTTCTCATCACACCAAAAACAAAAAAGCTAAAAAGATAACTAAGTCAGGTGATAGATACGTCAGCCTGATTGTAGTGATCATTTCACAATGTATACGTATATCAAGGCATCATATTGTATACCTTGAATGTATACCATTTTTATCTGTCAATCGAACCTCAGAAAAGCTGGGGGGAGGGAAAGGCTTCTTTTTTTCTAATTGCCCCTTCCCTATCTGCTATTTCCCCCACCCCCAAAAATCAGGGGGAGCTTTTTTCTTTAGCTGGAGACTTTGAGTTCATCTGTTCTTAGGCAAGTTGCTTGACTTGTCAGTCTCAGTTTCTTTATCTGGGAAGTTTCATCTAAAAAATATATATACTATATGTGTAAGTGTGTAAGATATTACACTGGGGGGTGCTGGGGGGATAGAACACAGGCCTCTGTACTATTTTTGCAACTTTCTGAGTCTATACTTACTTCGAAGCAAAAAGGTCTTTAAAATTATATGTAAAGCACTTGACACAATGCCTAGCATATTTTAGAAGTGCATGCGTTTGTGCTATAAGTATTATATAGACCTGAGCTTTATTATTTTCATTATTATTTGATATTATTATCTAACACTATAATAACTACTAGTACTTGTTGAATGCTTACTATGTGCTGAACACTAAGCATTATAATCTCAAATTCTTTTTTTTTTTTTTTTTATTTTAAAGATGACCGGTAAGGGGATCTTAATTAACCCTTGACTTGGCGGTGTCAGCACCACGCTCAGCCAGGGAGCGAACCAGCCATCCCTATATGGGATCCGAACCCGGGGCCTTGGTGTTATCAGCACTGCACTCTCCCGAGTGAGCCACGGGCCGGCCCTATAATCTCAAATTCTGACAATATCCTTAGGTGATAGTTAACAATTGTTATCCCCATTTTATAAATGGGAAAGCCAGGGCTCAGAGAAGTTCGGTAATTTATTCAAACTCACAAAGTTTAGAAGCTGGGGGAGCCAGGGGGCAAACCCAGGTAGTGTGACTCTGTAATTTCATTTAAAGAAGAGATTATTATTTAGTCATTTGCCAAGCTTTGGACAAGATCAGAGTGGCAAACCTGTACCATGTGCTCTCATTCCCCACTTTATTTCCATAGTGTTCCCTGCCTAGGGGGTGGGTTATATCTGATGGAATTTTTGAGATCCTAAGGACTCCTCCACCCTTGCCCAATAATCATCGCACCCAACTCTAAAGCTAATAGAAATCCCATTGTTAAGGAGTTCCTTCAATTATGATAGTGATTCCCAAATGAAGATGCCTGATTGAAAGTGCAGCTTCCCTGGCCCCTGGACTGAAGACTCAACTTCAGGGGTCTGGTCTGGGCCCCCAGAACCTGAATTTTTAATTTGGTATACAAATAAATTCTTATCATTAGCCAAATTTAAGAAATAATGCCTTAAGATTATGTTTTCCAGAGGTACACAATACAAGGCCAGTGGGGGACGGGGGGCATGCAGCAAGCTGTAAAACCTCACTGGGACTCTCAGACAAGTGCAGATTTGGGAGCAGCCAGTTCTCAATTCTAATCCTGTCTCTTTTGCTTTCAAATTTTGCAGTCGCTTGGTTTTGTTGGAGTGAGCAGGACTGAGCCATGTTGGGATCTAACACCGCATGGGCTTTAGAGGGAAAAAAATGGGGATACGGTTTTTTTTCTTAGCATGCATTTCTCCGAATTCCCTCTTTTCCAAGGGTTACTTGATATTTTGAACCTTGGTTAGAGGGCAAGATGACATTATTTACATAAATGTTAAGTGTTTTGCAGTCAGGCTGGAGCGGCAAACTTGCAATGAGACATGCATTATCCAGACCCTGAGAAATCAAGGAAGACATCAATAAAGCTATGCTGATTCCACCCTGAAGCAAATCAAAATCCTGCAGGACCTTAAGATAACATAAAGGATGAGAACAGAAGCCAGATGGAGCCTTGGAGAGAATTGGTATCTGGCCCCTTACACGTCCCCCTCGCTCCTGCTTTTCATTTTCCACATCCCATTCCCTCAACCCCCTCCTTACAAATCCCTTAGTAACTCCAAGTCTTCGAGATGGCTTTAGCCATCCTCCTTCAGGTTTACTGGAGAGATGGGCTAGCCTCCCATCTCTCCTCGGGTCACCGGCATTCCTGAATAAAGCTGACTTCCTATTCCACCACCATTTGACTTTTGGGTCGTTTGTTTTTGTTTGGGGCAGGCAGCCAGACCTGGGTTCTATAACACTTTCAGTTTCCTCATCTTTAAAATGGGGACAATCCTGGGGCTGGCCAGTGAGCTCAGTTGGTTAGAGTGCATGTTGATAACACCAAAGTTAAGGGTTCAGACCCCTGTACCCACCAACAGCCAAAAAAAAAGCAAAACTTAAAAACACAAAATTAAGGGGCCTGCCCGGAGGCGCACTGCTACAGTGCGCCACTTGGGAAGCACAGCGGCGCTCCCGCCGAGGGTTCGGATCCCACATACAGACCGGCCGCTCACTGGCTGAGCGAGGTGCGGGAGCAACACCGAGGGTTGCGATCCCGTAGCCGGTCCCGGTCCGGTACGGGCGCGACACTGAGGGTTGTGATCCGTTGCCGGTCACGAAAAAAGACAAAAAGGAAAAAAAACAAACAAACACAAAATTAAGGGGCCTGCCCGGAGGCGCACTGCTACAGTGCGCCACTTGGGAAGCACAGCGGCGCTCCCGCCGAGGGTTCGGATCCCACATACAGACCGGCCGCTCACTGGCTGAGCGAGGTGCGGGAGCAACACCGAGGGTTGCGATCCCGTAGCCGGTCCCGGTCCGGTACGGGCGCGACACTGAGGGTTGTGATCCGTTGCCGGTCACGAAAAAAGACAAAAAGGAAAAAAAACAAACAAACACAAAATTAAGACAATTCAACCCACCTCACAGAGGTGCTGTGAGGATTAGCATTAATGTCATAGGAACCATTACATTTTGTACATTGCTACTGTTGTCATTAATGTACCAACTACTACCATGCAAATAGGGTAGAATTATCAGCCAAGCAGCCAGTCACCTTGGGTGGTGGAGAGGCAGGCCCTGCGGAAAGGTCAATAGTGTAGTCAATTTTGATTAAATAGAGGAAGTTTTCCAGAGTGAGGAACAGCAGGTCCAGGAAGGAGACACAGTGGAGGGTCTTCACAGGTAAAAATTCATCCAACAGGAAAGTTGCTCTGTAGAAACACCAGCCCTAACAAGACGTGCCTCTTTAAAAGGTCAACAGTGTAGAGCACAGTGTTGATAACACCAAGGTCAAGGGTTCAGATCCCTTAAGGACCAGCCACCAAAAAAAAAAAAAAAAGGCCAGCAGTGGTTAGCAGAGGAGTTGGTGATGAATAATCACAAATTTATTACTACTATTGAAAGAAAGACTTGAAAAACCAAGCCCACTGACTTTGGGAGTGATGATATTTTTGCATATGAGGACCCACCTTTTTACCAGGCAGAAGTGACTCTACCTTTCAAGAGAGCCCAGCCTCCTGCCTCCAGGGATGTGGCCTCATCCTTATGAGCCTTGATGAATACAGCATAAAGACTTCAGGGTTCTTGGAGCTATCAATTGAGCTCTTACAGAATGAATTTCCTCACGTGTGTGTCTTAATCACATCTCAATCTGCATATCAATACAGAGATCTCTCATCCTGGCAGCAGAAGTGAGTCTGGAGATAAGCAAGTCTGCTCAAGTAAGGGGGCAATTTAATGGCCATTTAAAGCTTTAATATCTTTTGACTTAATCTCAGATAAGCAAGTATCTTTACTAGTGGGAACTATCTCTATTTAATTTTTTTTTTTTGGTTGCTGGCCAGTACATTTATTTATTTATTTATTTTAACTGTAGTAGACCCCCTCCCCAAGAGGCAATGACCCCATCCCAAGACCCCCAGTGGATGTTCGAAGCTGCAGATGGTACCAAACCCAGTTGTCATCTATTGGAACACGTTTCTGTCCATGTCTTCCACCCACAAATGTAATGCCTCTTCCATCCTAACTAAGCACTTACCATGCACCGGCCATAACTTTTGCAGTTTGAGGTACAACAGCAGAACTCACTTGTTTCTTTTTCCTCCTTCACAATTTCACAGATAGATTTGTTATTACCTGAGATCTTAGCCACCTCAGCATAGGACTTTTTTTTTTTTCCTTATTAAATCAAGAACTTTCATCTTTTCCCATAAAGGAAGCACTTTACTGCTTCTCTTTGGCATATCTGAATTGCCAGCATCACTACTCTTGCTCTTTGAGGCCATTATGAAGTAAAACAAGGTTTAGTTGAACACAAGCACTGTGATATTACAACAGTGGATCTGATAATCAGAGGGCTTCTAAGTGACCCATGGGCAGGTGGCATTAACAGTGTGGATCCGCTAGACGCAAGGACGATTCACAAGCCGGGTAGGTTGGAGCAAGGCGTCGTGAGATTACATCACACAATTCAGAATGGCAGTCGTCAATTTAAAACTTATGAATTATTATTTTATTTTATTTTTTTTAAAAAAGATGACCGGTAAGGGGATCTTAACCCTTGACTTGGTGTTGTCAGCACCACGCTCGCCCAGTGAGCCAACCGGCCATCCCTATATGGGATCCGAACCCGTGGCCTTGGTGTTACCAGCACCGCACTCTCCCGAGTGAGCCACAGGCCGGCCCGAAAACTTATGAATTATTTATTTCTGGAATTTTTCATTTAATATTTTTGGCCTGTGGTTGACCGAAGATAACCAAAACTGTAGAAAGGAAAACCGTGGATAAGGGGAGACTACTGTACTTTTCTATTTCATTAATTGAAGCAAATTTCTTGAGGACTGAATTGGGGAACCCATGAATTCCAAAGTTTTGGGGTATCATTTATATTATTGTCTATGGATTTATATTTTAAGGAATACTATTCACTGGGAATATAAAGTGAATAATTATATTGGGTAGCTGGGGAACAAGGTGGCCATTCAAGAATGTACTGCAGGTACCTACCTTCCGACACAATGATCTTGGATATAGTAGCTGTGTGTTTGAATTATCTGAGAACTTAATAGGAGGTGTCCTGACTTTACCTAGAAGATCTAATTCAGGAAGCCTGTGGAGGCTTCTAGCCTTAGCATTTTTTAAAAGCCACCCGAATAATTTGGATGCACATCAGAATTTGAGAACCACTGTTCTAGTGGGTTTCACTGTTTTGTTTCTCCAGAAGAACTTGGCAAGCTATAGGGCCTGCAGCTAGCTGGTTCACCTCCTTCCAGATCTCCTCCAGCTTCTCTTAATCCTGTGCCAAGTTGTGTGCCAACTTATCTGCTGCCCATTCCGTATTCTGTCTGCCCTTGCCAAGCACCTTGGATTGCCCAGGTTCCTTGCCTGGTGGAGTGACATGAATCAAATCCCTACGGGCCAGCCATGTTTTGGTAGTCTGAATTTTTTGGATTTTAGAAAGGTAGTTTATTGCATTTACTGAATATTTCATAACACTCCCAGTGGGTCTAAGGTAGCACCCTGTAATCAGATACACTAATTATTTTTTCTAAGAAATAAATGAATATTCACAGTAAGTTAGATAGATAAAGTCTACAAATAGCTTCACATTGGTCCTGGTCAGGTTTTGCAGCTAATGAGTTTGTGCCAAACTTAGAAAAAAATTTATGTTTTGAGAGCTTTTTGCATTTAGGAATTGCAGTTAAGAGATTATGAATCCAGGCTGTCCAGTTAGCTCACTTGGGAGAGCATGGTACTGATAACAGGCAAGGTTTGGATCCCTGTACCAGCCAGCAGAGAGAGGGGGGGGGGGAAGGGAGGGAGGGAGAGAGAGAGAAATAATAAATAAGACTTGGAGTTTGGTGTCTACTTGGATTTGTTTTTCCTTACCTGTAGTTTTTGCCTGAATGTGTTTGGAGTTTCTCCTCTAGTTGATCTGTTTCCTCTCTACATTCTGTCTTCTGAGAATTCCTCATTATTTCTAGTCTGCCAGTGGCATATGTTCTCCTTTGCTATGATAAACTTATTCTTTATTTAAGCCACTTTTCTGTCACTTTAAGGGATTTGAGGTTGAAGAGTTTAAGAGCTGTGTTCCTACTCGCCACACTGATCCAATAGCGTAGATCAGCCTGTTTTCTGCTTTATATATTCATGACATTCATGATACTCACATATGTGTGCGCATGCACACACACACACAATTTTTTATAATGACCATGCACTGCTTTTGTAATCAGTAAGTAAGTCTTGAGGCACCCCCCTCCCGCCCCCCAAGCAAGGTGGCTAGTGGCCATTCTACTTTTAAGAGAAGAAAGGGAAGACAAAGAGGGAAGGGGTGTGCCCTCCAGAGCTGGGTCTCCTGCCACAGCTCCACCACTTCACATGACGTGCGACTCAAGGAGTCAGAAAAAAAGACCAGACAGAAGAGTGCCCACATGCTAGCATTGGTTCTCTGTGGTTGGTCATATCTTGGAGGACATTTACTGTATTTTTTCTACTTCTCCATATTTCCCAAATTTTCTACAGTGACAATGTAGGCTTTTCTTTTTTCTTTCTACATTTTTGAACATCTCTTTTATGTCTTTGTCAAAAATAGGCAGCTTGGTTAAAAATACACATTCAATCTATTGTACTATGTTGTATTGCTGAATTATATAAAGAAAAATCCAGCCTCCATGTGGATATATGGTTGAATAGGTAAGGACTCACATATACCCCCCCCAAAATCCTGGGAATCTCCAGGGCACTTGGCCCGCAATTTGACAGTCATTTTTCTGTCACACTTTTTTTAATGGTACAATTCAATAGTTTTTAGTATATTCGTAGAGCCGGACAACACACATCGCAACCAATTTCAGAATATTTTTATCACCTCAAGAAGGAAACCTGCATACCTTAACTGCTCCTAGTAAGATTGGCGTACTCCACACTTTTTTTAATGGTACAATTCAATAGTTTTTAGTATATTCGTAGAGCCGGACAACACACATCACAACCAATTTCAGAATATTTTTATCACCTCAAGAAGGAAACCTGCATACCTTAACTGCTCCTTAACGCTCCATCCTCCTCAGCCCTAAGCAACTACTAATTTACTTTCTTTCTCTCTATATTTGCCCATTCTGGATATTTCACATAAGTAGAATAATATAATATGTGTTTTGTGTGTGTGATTGGCATCTTAGCATATTGTTTTTAAGGTTCATCCATGTTATAACGTGTATCAGTACTTCATTCCTTTTTATAACCAAATAATATTCCATTGTACGGATATACCATATTTGTTTATCGATGCATCAGCTGATGAACATTTGGCTTGTTTTCACTTTGTAGCTATTATAAATAATGCTGCTTGAACATTCATGTTTAAGTTTTTGTGTGAATATATGTTTTCATTTCTCTTCTGTACGTACCTAGAAGTGGAATTGCTGTGTCAAGTGGAAACTCTATGTTTAACCATTTGAGAAACTTCGATTGTTTTTCAAAGTGGCTGCACCATTTTACATTCACAACAGAAGTGTAAGTGACCTTGCAGACTTCTACAGTAAAAAACACCAGTATTTTCTTTTTCGAAAAAAAGAAAAACATATTGGAAAACAGTTGTGGGTTCTAATTTTGTGTCTTCCACAAAGAGGAAGTCACTTTGTCTTTATCAATAAAATGGGAACAACCCACTGTACCATCTGGAATTCTCTGATGGGCACAACAGGTCTATGCTTGCTATGTACCAGAATTCTTTCACCGAAGCTCTTTGAACCTGAAACTGAGTAGTACTCAGTGACCATGGGTCCTCAATCTTAGGAAAGCCTTAATCATCCTTGGCCAGAGAGGCAGAACCGATACAGGAGTATGTGGGGTCTGCCCCCAATCCTCAATTAAAGGGCAGTTTATGCAACATGCCTTCTTTTTGAATCAGAGCCAGGGTCATTGTTGGGCTGAGGTAACATTAATTATTTTTCCGCTTGTCGGATTCCATGAAAAAGATGTGAAAATGGCCTGTTTGTGAAAGAGTGCAGGCAGAGGCTGTGAGCTGATTATGTCAAACCTAGTCAAAGCCTCCTCGGTGTGGGAGATTGTAATCAACAAAGCATGGCGGCATCTGCACCCATTTCAGGAGGAGCCCCATCTAGCCTGGCTCCCCAGCAGAGACAGGAAGCCAGCTTTAACCCTCGCTGCACTGAAGAGCATTGACTATGTGGAGCAAAGAAAGTTTACCCTCACCAGTTATCCAGTACACATTTAGGGGACAGAGCGATGAAGGAGGTCATTATCCTTGTTTTGGGGGTGGGAAAGGCATTGAGTTGCCCCCTTGAGAAAGCAGCATCAATTCCTTCTGTGTCTTGAGCAGCTATATAGATGGATCAAGGCAGAGTCACAACACTTGAAAAATACAGAATTAAGTGGGGGAAAAGGTCTGAAAAAGACTTCAGACTTTATTTGCAAGGTGCCTCAAATTTTCTATGTAGGCAGGGTTTATAGACTGTGTTCCAGTTGAAAGAGGTGTCTTAAAGTGGCAATTGACCAGCACTCACTTTATGCCAGAGGGAGATTTCTCAATTGTCCTTATCAGAGAACTGAGCATGGTCACAGATGATGTTATGGGCAAACTAAAGGCCTTCACCCAATCCTGCCCTGTCCCTACCCTTGGCAATCATTTGATCCAATGATCATCAAACATGTTGAACCCAGTTTTCTTTTTTCTATAATCAATATTTATATTCCCTTTTCTTTTCTAAGATGAAATACATTGATAACAAAGCCTACTTATATACATGTGTATAAAAAGATAAATATGCTGTAAACATAAATTCATGTGCTATGAGATAAAATGATTATACCAAAATGAAAATCAACTATATCACTAAGCTTACTACTTAATTTAGCTGAACTTTTTTTTTCACAGCAAGACTTTTTATTTATTTATTTATTTAATTTTTTAATTTTTTATTCCTTTTTGTCTTTTTTACTGACCGGCAAAGGGATCTCAACCCTCGGTGTTGCGCCCCCACCGCGCTCAGCCAGTGAGCGGGAACTGGTCTCCACATGGGATCCAAACCCTTGGCGGGAGCGCTGCCGCGCTCCCAAACAGCGCACTCTCCAGTGCGCCACCAGGCCGGCCCCACAGCAAGACTTTTTAGATGAAAGAAGCAAGACGTTGATATACATTCAGGTGCAAGCTCATTATCTCGTGGCATGCTGACACTTCATGTAGCATTGCTCTAGACATAATAAAGTAATCAAATGCTTGAATCCATACACAGAATCACCATGTGGGGCTTTTTTTGTTTGCTTTTGGGGGGGCTGGTTGGTAAGGGGATTCAAATCCTTGTATAGAGTCACCATGAATGTGACAGCTACAAGCAAAGACTGATACAGTCATAGAACATTGGCAATTTAATTAAACCCTGAGTAGTGACGTGATTTTCCAAAATGGTGCTAAAGTTCTGAGTAAAGTTCAGAATATATAAAGTACAACCTTCCCCTGATTCACACTGTAATTGCATTCTTGGAAATTCCAGTGCATATTTAGCCATTTATGTGCAGTTTGAGATTAGATTCTAGGCTCAGATCATTGATAGCAGGTTTTTTATCTCCTATGTGAATGTCCAGAAAATCAAGATCATGCTCAGAAAATCATGCAACCTTTAAGGCAAGAAACTATCCTACACACTGCAAATCTCTAGCATCCATAGTCTCTACATACTGCATGTCAGTAGTGACCCCTCCCCATCATTGACAAGCAAAAATGGCCTTATACATTTCCACAGTGCCATGCAGGGGTGGTACCATCCACACTACTCCAAACCCCCAATTGCCAAATGGTCCTGGGAGGGAAGTGGCTTCTCCAAGATCACACATGAATCTGAGGGAACACCAGGGCCAGAATTTAGGTGTTTGCCCGCTAATTCAGTCCTACCATCACCAGCCCAGAGTTTCCTAGGGATAATGCCCACACTTGTCACTGCCCATTTCTACTTTCTGGCTACGAATCCTGCAAGCCATTAACTCACTATTACCTGTAAAGCAGTATTGATCTAAAATGTTAACTAAAACTCTTTTTTTTTTTTTAAAAAGATGACCGGTAAGGGGATCTCAACCCTTGGCTTGGTGTTGTCAGCACCACGCTCAGCCAGTGAGCAAACCGGCCATCCCTATATAGGATCCGAACCCGTGGCCTTGGTGTTATCAGCACCGCACTCTACCGAGTGAGCCACGGGCCGGCCCTTAACTAAAACTCTTAAAAGTCTCTCTTTAAGATTTTGAAAATGTATCTCCAGGTGATTCTGACGTAGAATGTCTATGGCTCACACTTTGAGGACCATTCTCTAAAATTAGTATTGAAAAATCAATGAAAAAAAAAACGGTTCCATGGTCAGATATGTTTTGGAAATTCCAAATTAGCCAAGGCTGCAAAATTGTTTTTCATATTCTTTAATAAGTGAACAGACATGTAAAACTCCAAGATGGAATATGTCTTGACTCATTTTCCAAATTTATTTGATCATGAACTGCTCCCGGCCCTCACCACACCCCCCACCCCTGGCTTTATTGTTTCTTAGTTAAGTAGCTTGTTGCTAATGGGATTTAGATCATTCACATCTCTACCCTCATTGTGTAGTTTTTAAAAAGGGGGGAGGGATAGCTACTGACTGAAGTGAGAAGTTTAAAAAGGCTATAGGTTTGTGTACTATTTTAAACAGGAAATAAAGGACAGTTATTTATGATCCTTCCATTTTAGTTTTTTAAGCTCCATTAGAACAATTTCATGTTTTATTTATTTATTTGTTTTGTCTGGTTCTTTCTATTGCTTGGGTACAAAGCCTGGCCCATAGTTGTTAGCAAAATAATGTTGGCTAAACGAATGATTTAATAAATTATTGGTGTGTGTATGAATTATTTAATAAATTAAATAATCAATAGCAGTCTACTTAAAAGGTAGTGGAATAGCTTCAGGTAGTTCTGAGAAGTGGGATGTTTCTTCATATTTCTTATCAGCACCACACTCTCCCTTTTTTTTTTTTAAAGATGACTGGTAAGGGGATCTTAGCCGTTGACTTGGTGTTGTCAGCACCACGCTCACCCAGTGAGCTAACCAGCCATCCCTATATGGGACCTGAACCCGTGGCCTTGGTGTTATCAGCACCGCACTCTCCCAAGTGAGCCACGGGCTGGCCCTCACAGTAAAACCTTTTAACCTCCACTTATAGCATTAACCATAATCAGGAGGGGCAGGAACACTTGTGTAGGTTTTGCACTGCATTCACTCTTTCCACAAGTGTGTTTACAATTGACATACACATAGAAATAATTAAAGGACAATCAAAGAGAGTTTATGGTTGTTTAACATGCCAGGGGGTGCTATGGTTCAAGCTTTGATGTATTTGTTTATATTTTTTGTTATATTCTTGGTTAGCCTTGTATGTTACAAGTACTCATGGACTACAGGTAGTAGATTGCAGGTGTTCAGCAACTTTTTCTGTGCTAAAGCCTTATTGTTCCAAACCTGTTCACTTTCTGCCTGTTACCACGTCTCAGACAAATGCTAGATTACTATGCCTTTGCCCAGGCTGTTCCCTCTACATAAATCACCCCTTCCCCCGGTCTTATGACACACTACAACTTCTCCTTCAGAGTGCAGTTCAAATGTTACCCCTTCTCTGTGGGTTTCTGAGACCTCTCTTTGGCACTCACCTGCCAGTGGCAGAATTAACTGTTTCAAGTCTGCCATCATAACTTTTTAAAGAAATTAGTAAAGCATTTATGAAAAGCAGGAGAGGGAACGGCTAAGTGCTTTAAGTTAGACAGAGCAGTGTTCAAAATATGGATCTAGCAGCTATGACATTGAGAAAGTTACTGTCCTTTTCTAAGCTTAGGTTTTCTCTCCTTTAAAATGAGAGTAGTAACAGCTCCTCCTCCATGAGATTGTGCTGAGGTTCAAGGGAGATGATGTAAGTCTAACACTGAGGACAGTTCTTGGCACCCAGCAGAAGATCAGTAAAGGTTACTACTACCCTTGGAACATTGCACTGTGTTCCTGGACAAGTCCGTCTCCCTCCTTATGTTCTGTGCTTCTTATGGGGAAAGGACTGCATTGCATTAAATTTTGTGTGCCAGGTGCTACCATTAATAGATACCAACTTAATTTTTCAAATTAAATTATATGGCGTAGACTAGAAGGGCACAGAACCTTGACATTGATCTCTTATTTCCTTATCACATCTCTAGCCTGTGTGAGTGTGTGAGTGTGTGTGTGTATATGGGGGGGGAGTATGATGCAGGAGTAGACTTTGTAATATCAAGAAGAGTGAAGTTTCTAGAAGGGAGAAAAGGGTCTACTGAATAAATATACTGTGTATGTCAATGTTTATTACATCTCATCCAATCACCTATGTACCTACCTACCAACACACGAACCATACACCTATCCAGCCACTTATTTATATTTACAGTTGGTCTTCTGTATCCGTGAGTTCTATATCCGTGAATCCACTCAATTGTGAATTGAATATATTTGAAAAAAAAAATTTTTTTTTTTTAAAGATGACCGGTAAGGGGATCTTAACCCTCGACTTGGTGTTGTCAGCACCACGCTCACCCAGTGAGCTAACCGGCCATCCCTATATGGGATCCGAACCCGTGGCCTTGGTGTTATCAGCATTGCACTCTCCCGAGTGAGCCACGAACTGGCTCTGAAAAAAAATTTCATGTGTACTGAACATGTACAGACTTTTTCTTCTTGTCACAACTCCCTAAACAATATAGTATGAAGACTATTTACATAGCATTTACATTGTATTAAGTATTATAAGTAATCTAGAGATGATTTACATTATATGGGAGGATGTGTGTAGGTAACAAGCAAATATTATGCCATTTTATATCAGAGACTTGAGCATTCCCAGATTTTGGTATCCTCGGGAGGTCCTGGAACCAATCCCCCACAGACACAGAGGGATGGGTGTATGTGTATACCTTCTAGGTGTTACAGTAATAGCAGACTTGCATTCTTACAGACTTTCTACTCTTCTCCAGTCGTGTTCTGTCTCATTGTCCCCTCATCTATATGTAGATGGGTAACCAACCTATCCAAATTTGTTCCAAAAAAAAAAAAAAGAAATTGAGAGCAGACATCCATGTTTATATTTTGTCCTGGGACAGTTAACAAAGATAAAAATACCAGCAGTACTTATTTGGTTAAAAAGATTAATTAATGGTTAAATTATAAAATGCATCTTTTATTTCTTCCCTCTGCCTACAAACCCTTTCCTCTTTATTCATAATGAGCTATCCCTGCCCAATTTGTCCATTGAGATGGTAATGCTAATTTATTTGAGCTAGTGAAAAGGCAGTGGTAAGCATTACTATCATGTTTCTATCAATGGTTAGAGACCCCTTGAGCCTACGAATCCTTATCCCCATATGGTAGAGTATCCCATACCATAAAGACATCAACATCCAGGATTTAGGATGGGTTGGGCTGTCTTGGCCAGAAAACTGAGCCTGGTGTTTATAGAGCTGGCATTCCTGGGGATACAACAGAGCAGATTTCTTATGCTTGATGAAGGCTGAGTGATCCACCGTCTGAAATATCACAGCAACAGTAAGTCTTTCTCCAGCTTGACCAAGGGGTAGCATTACAGATTTCAACCTGAATCAACACACTGCCCACTCACTGGGTGAGGTTTAGTAGGGTGCCATCTTCCACCTTTTGATCAGTTCTCCAAACATACCTTAAGACATTCTATCCACAATGAAGCCCATGCCTAGTCTGTGTAAATAACAGTGACTGACAGCTTTTAGGTAACTCTTCTGCACACTCCTGTGCTTACGGGCTCTCTACTTTTCTCTGGCATGTTCTATCTGGTTTTCCCCTCATCATTTTTGTAGCTGGCCAGTACGGGGTCCTGAACCCGTGACCTCAGTGTTAGAAGGCTGTGCTCTAACCAGTTGAGCTGTCCAGCCAGCCCCTGTCCCCTTATCTAATGTGGATATAATGAAAACTCAATCAAACATGTTACATCCTCTTCATCTCCCTCAGTAACCCAATTTCATCTTTCCCTTTAAAATTATTCACTTGGGGCCGGCCCGTGGCTCACTCGGGAGAGTACGGTGCTGATAACACCAAGGCCACGGGTTCGGATCCCATATAGGGATGGCCGGTTAGCTCACTGGCTGAGCGTGGTGCTGACAACACCAAGTCAAGGGTTAAGATCCCCTTACCAGTCATCTTTTAAAAAAAAATTTAAAAAAATAAAAATAAAAAATAAATAAAATTATTCACTTGTACATATGAGTTTCAAACTACCACTCTTTGAACCTCTATATATTCTTTTCTAATCTTTTTCCTTGATTACCTAGATGTTTATGTGAAATCAGCATGTACCTATTGTTTCATTTTTTCTGTTTATCTTTATCTCTCATCTGCTTGTGATATATAGACCATAATTTATGTAACTATCATTTGAAAAATGTGTAGTTTACTATCTTTTTAGCGAATGAAAGTTGTCTTAATCTATCACTTATTATTGGCATAGGAGTTTGTTTACATTTTTCTCTCTTATAAATGGCACTAGAAGGAATATCTTTGTACACTTCATTTTTGGTAATCCTTGGGGGATATTTCCCAAATGGAATTACCTGACTACACCTCCTGTAGCATTTGCAAATTACTTACCCGAAGGATCAAACCGATTTGCAGCTACTGAGTAATGTGTAAGTGAACCTGTTTCCCCATAATCACAGAATGTTACTCTTTTTTTTGTAACCAGCATAATAGAGATATAATAATGCCTTAAACCTATTTGGGGTTGCATTTATTTTTCTCTCCTAGAAAGCTTATAAATAATTCTTCAAAGTGGTCATAGACTGTCTGCACTTCCTTGAGTATAAACTATTTGGTCACAGATTGAGTTAGTCACTCGCTTTCACCCACTTCTGTGGAGCATTTAATAACAATCAGACATAGGGATGGAGAAGATGATAATGACAATATTAGGCCTAACACAGAATTAATCATTTAATCAAAAATTAGCAAAGACAAAGAGGTGTTTTAAACTCCCTACATAGAGACTTCCTCAACAAGCTCTTTTTTTCTTTTTCTTTTTTAAAAAAGATGACCGGTAAGGGGACCTTAACCCTTGACTCGGTGTTGTCAGCACCACGCTCAGCCAGTGAGCGAACCGGCCATCCCTATATGGCATCTGAACCCGGGGCCTTGGTGTTATCAGCACCGCACTCTCCCGAGTGAGCCACGGGCCGGCCCCCTCAACAACCTCTTAATGGAAGTGGCCAAGACTCTTGAAGATTAGCAGCGTCAATCTACATGCCAGCAAAAATACTGAATACAACCACTATTCCTCCTAGTCTCAGATTCTAAAATTCAGACACTTACAGTGCCAAGGTAAGGAACATAAGTGTGTATTAGGCCAGAAGATAACAAGGTAGTTGGAGGTGAGGACTGGGGAGAAATGGCAAGCGATGGCCATCTATGGCATTCCTATTAAAGAAAACATTCTTTGGGCCAAACAAAACACGTATGTGGGCCAAGTTTGGCCATTGGCCACCAGGCTGTGCCCTCTGCTTCAGGGTTCTTTTAGAGACAGTGTCTCCTGTAGTTAAATGCCTACAAGAGCCTCACACAGGAAAGGAAAATGAGACAAATGGCTGGGGTGTGAGAAACATTTCAGTTGCCTTTTAATACTACTTAGAAAAAGAATAGCTCAATCCCATTAAGTGGTAACTAGCATTCTGTCTCAGTGACAACAGAGCAGGGTGGAGACTGTGCATACATACCCCCATTTTCATTCACTTTGGACTTTTTATTATGGACATTTAAAAATATACACAAAGTAGGGCTGACTGATTAGTTCACTTGGGAGACCATGGTGCTGATGACACCAAGGTCAAGGGTTCAGATCCCCATACCCGGCCGCCAAAAAAAAAAAAAATATATATATATATATATACACACACACATACACACACACAAAGTGGAGAAAATAGTATAATGAAGACCCTTGAGCCCGTGATGGGCTCATCAGATCCAGCCAGGTATGTGCAGGTCTTTACCTATTTTTGCACCTGGCAAGTGGGAGCAGCCGCTATTCCACTCCAGCTGAGAGTTATATGCCAGTACTTAGGTTCAGCATGGAAAGAGTTTGATTTTTTTGAAACCTCCTAATTTTTATATGTTGGCAATTTGTTTAAAATTTTTAATATGTACATTGTAGAGGTCAAGATTGTGTTGTCAGCTTATGAGTTGGGATAATACATGTACCTGGATGGTGGCAGGGGGAGAAAATGCAGTCAAACACTGAGCTGATTCCAGGCCCCCTGAGTATGCACTGTGGGGCCTGCCACCACTGGGCCTAGGATGTCACTTGGTAATGGCCCTTCTGGCCAGTATCATCAGCACTACAAGGATTTGGTCACAGGTTTTCCTCTTACCCTAGACGCTGATCTCCTCGATGAAACTCCTTAAGGGAACTCACAGTCTCTCCCCCAGGCTCAGCACACACCAATAACCAATAGAAGTTTGGGAGGTGAATGAGTAAATGAACAAATAAAAACATAAGACCCTTTTGTGTCATGTTTGAGTCTTAAAGTCACTCCTAACACCATCAGGTGGAGGTGTCTCAGGTCCACCGATATGACTATTATTCTCCTTGTTGCTTAGAACAAATATTTATTGTAAAATGCTCCATTCTCACTAATTGAAATTTGAATAATTACTGCAATTTATTTCCTGGACTTATTAGATATATTTCCTTTAGGAAGGTATAAATGAATTGATTCATCAGGAACAACATGATTTGTGGCCACCTCAGAAAACTATAAAGTATTGATAATTAGATGGTATTGAACAGGAATATTTGCACACTGAAGATTGTAAGGTATTTGAGAGTGAAGACTGTGCGGTAGATTTTTTTTTAAAAAAAACAGAAATATAATTCACATACTATAAAATTGATGCCTTTAAAGAGTACAACTTGGTGGCTTTTAGTACATTCATAAAATTGTGCAATCATGACCACTACTTAATTTCAGAATGCATTCATCATCTCCTAAAGAAATCTATCAGCAGGTCACTCTTCATTCCCTTCACCTCCAGTTTATGATCACCACTAATTTACTTTCTCTCTCTCTAGATTTGCCTATTTTGGGACATTTTATATAATGTATAAGAAATCATAAAGTATATGGCCTTTTGTTTTTTTTTTTTTTTTTTTTTTGGCATCTGGCCAGTACAGGGACTGAATTTGGACCTTGGTGTTATCAGCACCACGAACCACTATCTAATTCCAGAAGATTTTCATCACCCCAAAAAGAAGGGTTATGCGATTACATAGCTCTCCTAGAAGCAGCCCACCAAGTGAACACAGACTTATTTAATCTCAAGCTTCTTAGGGCTGGCCAGTTAGAGGTGGTGCTGATAACATCAAGGTCCAAGGTTCAATCCCTCTATCAGTCAACTGCCAGACTTTTTATTTAAAATGGGCAAAATTATGAATTACAGTGTTTGATTTTCCAAGTTCAAGCTAGTTTATTTTTTCTTTCTTTTTCTTTTTTCTTTTTTTCCCCCATTTCATGGATCACCAGGCAAGAATCAAGCTAGTTTATAATTGTCAAATTTATTCACGGTATAATGTGCTTCTAATATAACACTTGGTTTTGTTTATAATATTTTGTGTGGGATTTTTGCTTATGTGCTAATGTGTTTCTCTCTTTCTTTTTAGGGTATGCATTTATCATATCATATAACAAGTGGTCCAGATGTAGGTGGGCTTAGATTCCCTTTCTCTGAGGTTCCCTGGGCTCTTCCAGTCTCCAGGAACACAGACTTTTTTCAGCCTCAGTCTGCCGGTTGTCAAAGAGAAGTGCTGCCCCTCAGACTTACCCACAAATTGCCTGGATGCTCAGCGTGGTAAGGGAGCAGACTCCAGGCCTGAGCCAGCACAGCTGTCCCAGGCATTGGCGGTCAGGGTGGCAGCACCCAGTAGAGAGACAGTAAACTGCGATGTCACCACTGGTAACCTTGCCAAGGTCACCACGGGCATCCTGGGCCTCTCTGAAGGGGCCGTCCAGCAGTCATGCTGCACCTCTGCAGGCTGCCCTGAGTTTGCCCAGGGTGGCAGTGATGGGAAGTGCCAGCCAGCACAGAATGAGGGAAGCCCAGGTAGCAATTAAGTGGGGATAAATAGCCATTACCCAGGAGGCCTGACAACTGCAGGAGACCGCAGTCTATTCACGAGCAACTGCTTATTTTCCCATTGATCCTCGGAGGGATAGGGCCTTGCCTTCTGCAGCGCCCCAAATAACAGGCTCGCAAAGCCCAGCGCTAAGAGGTGGCATCTGAGAAGAATTCGCTCAGGTCTTCCTGTCTGTTTCATCTTAAGGCCTGCCAGGAGAAGAGATAATTACGGGTCTGAGATTTTGTTCCATCACAGACAATGGAGGGATCAACACATGCCTCTCTGAAATCAGATGAAAAAATGTTTAAAAGGTTTCGGCTCAGGAGGATACAGCATTTCCCACAGGTTTCAGTTGGATGAAAAAGAGAGAGATTGAGAAGAAAGGAAGGAAGAAAGGGAGGGAGGGAAGAAAGGCAACTTGATGTTTCTAAAAATGAAAATAATCAACTTGGAGGTGCTAAACAGACGCTGCTTTCCTAGTGCCCCTCTGTCCTTACCCCAAAATTTCTTTCTCTTGGCCTGCCATAAACTTGAAAGACTTACATTCAGAACTTATTCCAGATGGAGGCAAGAATCCCCTGGGAAGCCCTAGCCATCTACGGTGGTCATTGCCCTGCACATCGTCATGTGAAGTCAAGTTTACTTGCCCATTCAACCCTCTGCAGGCCCTGCCTCTATCCTTTAGGGTCATTGAAGACACGGTTTGGGTCTCTTTAGGGAGGCGTCACACTCTAGGGTTAAATGCACAGGGTTCAGAATTAGATTTCTGCATTTGACTCTACCTCCTATGTTCCCTAGTGTTGACCTTGAGCAGGCTACTTAACCTTGAGCTTCAACACCTCATGCCCTTATCTATAAAATAAGAAGAGCAGTGCCTTTCTCTCAGGCTTTCCTGGGATCTGATGAGATAACATATGTAAACGCACTTAGTTTTCAGCAAGCACCAATAATTGTTAGCTGAAATTTCCCCCACCCCAGTGGGGGTAATAACTAGTCCGAGGATGAGGACTTACCATATAGAAGGGGTGCAAACTCACACAGCTTCAGGGGTCCAGTGACACTGGAGATGAGTTGAGCAGACAGGGTGTCACTTTTTCATCAACCACAAAACTTTACAGCAGTGTCATTTACTGTACCCATTGAAAAACACTCCCTATTGAAATTTAAGGCTCTTTTTTTCAAAATCTAAGTCATCAGTTTTTATATTACTTTGGTTTTGTTTTAACAATAAGCATGAATTGCTTTTATAATAATTTCAAGAAACCAATAAAGATGTGCGGTGATGAGAGAGGCAGAAACAAGAGATACAGAGACAGAGATGGGGTGAGGTGGCAGGGGTAGAAAAGGGCAGAGTAGGCTGAATAAAATCTAGTCTAAGCCAGAAAGGAAACTGATAGATCTTGAACATGACCAGTGCCATTTTAGGCAGAGCCAAGCACAAAATGGCTGCCAGCCCCTGACCCCCCAACCCTTTACCCTTTACAAGAAGCCACATGATTTCTGTGAAATAGAAACTTTCCGGGCCGGCCTGTGGCTCACTCGGGAGAGTGCAGTGCTGATAACACCAAGGCCACGGGTTCGGATCCCATATAGGGATGGCCGGTTCGCTCACTGGCTGAGCGTGGTGCTGACAACACCAAGTCAAGGGTTAAGGTCCCCTTACCGGTCATCTTTTAAAAAAAAGAAAAAGAAAAAGAAACTTTCCAGTTTCCGCATCGGCACAGTTCACCCAGTCACATCAACCTAATGGTCCCTCCCACGTACATTTCGTGCCCAACAGCTTATATAAAGTCTTGCACTCCCATTGTTGCTGCTGTCCTCCATTTCAAGTTCAGCTGGGCAGATTTCTTTCTTTAATAATGCCTGACCAGTACCCGGCGTTTCAGCTCACTTTCTTTCAGAAACATCCCATCACACCAACTCTTTTTTTCAAGCTTTACTGATGTATAATTGATGAATAAAAATTATATATATTTAAGGCATACAATGTGATGTTTTGATGTATGTGTATATTGTGAACTGATCACCACAACCAAGCTAATGAGCATATCCATCACCACACATAGTAACTGTAGAGCTAGGGCTGGGTCTGGAGCTCACAGACCCCTTGAGCCCATTCACAAACCCTTCACATGCAGGTCTATGAGCTAAGTAACTAGCAAAAAGGTCCTTGGAGCCTTGGTTGAATAAAGAATAGTCTTTATTCAGCATGCACACATCTAAGAGTTAGTCAGTCGAAAGAGTAACTCAGAAACTTGACTGCTACCAGCAAAGTCCAAAGAAAAACTGAACAGCTACCAGCAGAGTAAACATGCTCTATTTTTAGATGTGAGCTCTGCCAGCCAGCTCTGCTTCACAAACTAAAGAACACACAATAGCAACAAACCAAAAAGATACATGGGTGCACGTGTGCACTAACTCCACCCACACACAACTTGTTTACAAGAAATGTGCTGCACGACCCCCAACCAGACCTGAGTCAAGGGAGCCTGACCTAACTGTTCTATTTTCCCCACAGTAACTTTTTTGTGTGATAAGAACACACCAACTCCTTTGTGAAGGTTTTTTTTTTTTTTAAAGATGACCGGTAAGGGGATCTTACCCCTTGACTTGGTGTTGTCAGCACCACGCTCACCCAGTGAGCTAACCGGCCATCCCTATATGGGATCCGAACCCATGGCCTTGGTGTTATCAGCACCACACTCTCCCGAGTGAGCCACGGGCCAGCCCCTTTGTGAAGGTTTTAAAAGAGGAAGGAGTTGGTGGCAAGGGACCTGAGTCTGGCCTCAGTGTCCAAGCTGCATCCATGGGGACTGTGAGGAGCTTCTGCTGTGATGGCCCACACAGAAGCTGCACTCTGGAGGAGTTTTGCTCTGAGACCCACAGAGCACGGATTAGAGAGGCCATAAGGTGGTGTCAGACTGCATGTTGAGTCAGAAGAGTCAGGTCCAAATCCTGGCCTCTGAATTTGACTATCCCCGCATCCTTGAGAAATTCTCTGAACCCTTTTTGAGTCTCACTTTCTTTGTCCCCAGATTAAGGGCAAAAACAGATATGTCACGGATTGTGAGTGCTAAAGGGATTATATGTGTGTAAATCATTTGTAGATTATACAGCTTTGTATAAGTGTAAATTACAAAAGAAGGGCCGGCCCGTGGCTCACTCCGGAGAGTGCGGGGCTGATAACACCAAGGCCACGGGTTCAGATCCTATATAGGGATGGCTGGTTTGCTCACTGGCTGAGCGTGGCACTGACAGCACCAAGCCAAGGGTTGAGATCCCTTTACTGGTCATCTTTTTTAAAAAAGCGTGGCACTGACAAAAGAATGTTGAGGGCTGTCTGGTTAGCTCGGTTGGCTAGACCGTGGTGCTGCTAACACCAAGGTCCAGGATTTGATCCCTGTACTGGCCAGCTGCCAAAAACAAAACAAAACAAAACAAAACACAAACAAAAGAATGTTGAATTTGTAATCTCTGAGGTCTGGTCCTCACTTCCCCACTTACTGATCAGAGCCTCAGTTCTCTCCTATGCAAAGAGAACTTGGAAACTTCCCTCCTCTTAAAGGCTGTTCGGAGTGATGTCCCATTTACTCAGTGTACGTGGAAGTGTTTTGGCTATGGAATGGGTAAACCATGACTCAGGAATAACTGGCTTTTATTTGCATTATTTTCATCTGAATTACTGTACTGTCTAGCACAATATCTTGCCCCAATAGCTATTTGATGAATTAAAATGATTCTGATTAATATCATCTTATCACTCCCTGGTAAGCAACTAGATGGTTTCTTATTGGCTATAGGATAAAATACAAGCTCCTCCTTCAACCTCCAGGTCCCTTCCCAGCCTAATCCCACCCATATAAAAGAAAAAACAGTAACATTTTATTGAGGTATAATTGTGTACAGAAAAAGCACCCATTTTAGCACATAGTTGGCTCTGTTTGGATGTGTATACAGCCATTTATCCACCACCCCAATTAGGATGTAGAACATTTATTTCACCTCAGAGCATTCCTGTCTGTCCCTTTGCAGTCATTGCTCTCCCCAGCTCACCACCAATCTGATTTCTATCACACTAGATCAGTTTTGCCTATTTTAGAACTTTGTATAATGGAATACACAGTGTACTCTTTGTGTGGCTTCTTCACTCAGTATAATTGTGAGATTCATCCGTAGTATTACATGTATCCATAGTTCACGTTTTTTTACTGCAGACTAGTATTCCATTGTGTATATGTACCTCAATTTGTTTATCTGTTCTCCTATTGATGGGCATTTGGTTGTTTCCAGTTTTGGGCTACTTTGAATAAAGCTATTGTCTTAGTCTGTTTGTGCTGCTATAATACCAAGTACCAAAGACTAGGTAATTTATCAAGAATAGAAATTTATTTCTCACAGTTCTGGAGGCTGGAAAGTCCAAGATGAAGGCATCTGCATCTGTTGACGGCTGCTCTCTGCTTCCAAAATGGAGCCTTGAATGCTTCATCCTCTGGAGGGGAGGAACACTTTATCCTCAAATTGTGAAGGTGGAAGGGCAAAAAAAAAAAGGCCAAACTCCCTTCATCAAGCTCTTTTATAATAGCATTAAAGATCTAAATACCTCTCAAAAGGCCCCACCTCCCTATTGTGCTGCATTGAAGATTAAGTTTCCAACACATCAATTTGGGGGGATACATTCTGATCATAGCAGCTATTATAAACATTTACTTGCATAAGATAGATGTATTTACCATTTTTATGAGAAATTCACAAACTGGTTTTCAAAGGTTGTTGTACCATTTTACTCTCCTATCATCTATGTATGAGGGTATAATTGTTTTATAATTATCAACTCATAATTATCAGTCTTTTAAAATTTAGCTATTATGGGCCGGCCCGTGGCTCACTCGGGAGAGTGCGGTGCTGATAACACCAAGGCCCCGGGTTCGGATCCCACATAGGGATGGCCGGTTCGCTCACTGAGTGAGCGTGGTGCTGACAACACCAAGTCAAGGGTTAAGATCCCCTTACCGGTCATCTTTTAAAAAAAACCGCCTCTGCTTGGTTCATTGGAACACTTATTCTATTTTATAGTATGAAGTGTTTCCCGACTGTAGAATCACAATAAAGCCAAATGAGGTTTAAATTAAATTTGCTGTAGGGCCGGCCCAGTGGCTCACTCGGGAGAGTGCGGTGCTGATGGCACCAAGGCCCCGGGTTCGGATCCCACATAGGGATGGCCGGTTCGCTCACTGAGTGAGCGTGGTGCTGACAACACCAAGTCAAGGGTTAAGATCCCCTTACCGGTCATCTTTTAAAAAAATAAAAAAATAAAAAATAAATAAATAAAATTTAGCTATTATTGTAGTTTTCATATGCATATGCATTTCTTTGATGACTCAGATGTTGAACATAATTTCATGTGCTTATTAGCCATTCGTATATCTTCTTTGGTGAAGTCTCTGGTCAAGACTTTGACCATTTTAAACGTTGGGTTGATTTTCTTATTGATTTGTATGGATTATTTTCATATTGGGATTCAAGACATTTGTCACATATGTGCATTGTGTATATTTTCTCCCAGTCTGTGGTTTGCCCTTTTATTATTTTTGCAGAGCAGATGTATTGATGAAGTCAAATTTATTTATTTCCTCTTTAACGGTTAATATTTTTTGTGTACTGTACAAGAAATCTTTGCTAACCTCAAGAATGTTTTTTGTCTTTTGGGTTTTTTCCCAGAAGCTTTATCGTTTTGGCTTTTATATTTGTTCTGTGACCCATCTCAAATTAATTTTATGTGTGGAGTGAGATTGGGTTAGCGTTAATTTTTTTTTTTCCTTAAAATGTATATAGTTGTTTCATCACTGTTTGTTAAAAAGGTATTCCTTTCTCCATTGATCTGACTTAGGACTTTGATTGAAAATCAACTGACTAAATACGGATGAGTTCATTTCTGGATTCACCATTCTGTTCTGCTGGAAGAACAGACATATTAACACTGAAACTTTAAATATATGAACATAGCATACCTCTCAATTTATTAGGGTCTGTTAAAATTTCTCTCAGCAATGTTTTGCTGTTTTAAGTGTAGAGGTCTTATGTATCTTTTGCTAAATTTCATCCTAGATTGTTGATGTTTTTTGATGTTATTGTAAATAGTACATTTACAGTTTTTAGTTTTCAATTGTTAATATATAGAAACACAATTTATCTTTGTATAGTGATCTTTTATTTGGCAACCTTGCTAAATTCACTTATAAGATCTAGTAGTTATTTTGTAGATTCCATAAGGTTTTCTATGTACACAATCAAATTGTCTACAATTATCAACTGTTTCATTTTTTCCAACCCTTACCCCTTTATTTCTTTTTCATGCCAAATTCGAACAAAACTGGCAAGAGCAGACGTTCTTGCCTTGTTCTCAGACTTAGTGAGAATTGCTTTAATATTTCACTATTAAATATGATATCAGCTGTGCTGTGGATTGAATGTCTCCCCAAACTCAATGAAACAGTGGTAAGAGGGTGGGAAATCCTACCATACAAAATGAAAGGTGAATACTTCGAGAGGTGACTAGATTGTGAGGACTGTCCCCTCCTGAATGGATTGATCCATTCATGGAATAATGGGTGTGGTTCTGATGCCTTTGAAAGGAGAACAAGTGAGGAGGTTGGCTCTCTCTTACCCCTGCCATTTTGCCATGTGATTCCCTGCCTCATTGAAGAGCCACCACCAAGGCCCTCACCAGATGTGTTCCCTGGTCTTTGGACTTCTCAGCCTCCAAAACTCTAAGAAATAAATTCAGTTTCTTTATAAACTATGTAGTTTCAGGTATTTCTGTTATAAGTAACAGAAACTGGGCCGGCCCGTGGCTCACTCAGGAGAGTGTGGTGCTGATAGCGCCGAAGCCATGGGTTCGGATCCTACATAGGGATGGCCGGTTTGCCCACTGGCTGAGCGTGGTGCTGACAACACCAAGCCAAGGGTTAAGATCCCCTTACCGGTCATCTTTAAAAAAAAAAGAAAAGAAACTGACTATACAGACTGCATGTTTTTGTAGTTGTCTTTAATCAAAAGTCCCCTTCTCCTCTTAGTTTTCTGAGAGCTTTGATGATGAAAGGGTGCTAAATTTTGTCAAATGCTTTATCTGTATCTGTTGAGGTTTTGGTATCAGTATAAAATAAGTTGGAAAGTGTGTTTTCCTGTTTTATTTTTCTGAAAGACTTTGTGCAGGGCTGGTATTATTTCCCTCTTAAATGTTTGATAGAATTCACCAGTAAAATTATGTGGGACTGGAGATTTTGTGTGTGTGTGTATGTGTTTGTGTGTATGCATGTGTTTGGGTGCATATATGTGTGCATATGTGAGTGTGTTTGTGGGAAAGTTTTAATTGAAAACTCGACATATTTAATAGATTTGGAATTATTTAGATTTTTTATTTCTCCTTACGTCAGTTTTGGTAAGTTATGTTTTTGAAGGAATTTATCCATTTTATGTAGGTTGTTGAATATATTGGCATGAAGTTATTCATAAGATTCTCTTGTTATCTGTTTATTTGTGATCTATAATTAATAAAAATAACACTCCTGCAACTGAATGGAAGTTGGCAAAAAATCTCTAAGAATCTTTTTAACGAGGAATCCCAGGATTAATAAGCTGTCATGGAATGAGAGACAGTATGGGTCTTCTATATAGTCCTCTGCTTCTAGATTTCATAGATCTTCAGATATACATCAGAAATAGGAATAGTGTTTTCACCAGTAACAACCTTTTCTCTTTATCTCATCTTTCTTTCTTTCCTTCTCTCCTTTTTAGAGGAGTTGCTCCAATCTTTTGCTGTATTGCAAATAAACCTAAAACAGCAATTTGAATTTGCAATGGTAATTTGAATGCAGTTGTTTCCTTAGCAACAAAAACTTACTTGTGATTCAGACTTTGGAATTTTTTAAATCTCAGAGGTTTAATTACTACGCTTTCCTGAGCAAGCCATGTGCAATCAATATTTTGAAAACCTAAGATAACTTTAAAATAGTGACTTAAGATTATTTTGCCACAGCAGGTACATAAGGCATTGGTTTCCTCAGCCTTCTGCCCACAAACTTCCTGGAACTAAAACTTACAAAAATTCATAAGGACACAATGTCTTGGCTGAGGGCATGTGCAACAGCTCCTCTAACCCAGCAAGTCCAGCAGGGGTGAAGTCCTGACCATAGAAAACACTGCCATTCTTGCCAATTCTGTGACCATTTTAACCCAATAACAGGCATTGCTCAATATTAGAAAGATTTCGTTCCTGGGTGGCACAGGCATACGGGGTCAAATCCTCCTCCCTAACCACCTGCCACCTCCGACCTCCTACACACACACACACACACACACGCACACACACACACAGGGCAGTGTTCTGCACTGTTTCTTCTCCAAATTATCAAATTATCCAGTGGTCAAAAGGTATTTGGTCCCATCCAGTCTCTCTCAGTTTGTGGTAGGACTAATTTGTTAATGGGGCTTCAGAAGGAAAGTGCCTAATGTTTCTTCTAATTGGACATGACTGCTTCAGAATGACTGCGGCTGCCGGCCAGCTCTCACTCACTGTCCCTGCGGCTGGATAATAAGCTTCTGCCACCGGCCCCTGGGTCCTGACCAGGACCATCTGCGGTAATGAACTTGGAAGGTTCATTGTAGATTGCAAAAAAGGAAAAGAGAGAGAAAAGCACAGTCCAGCTCTTGTCAGTAGGTGCAATTATGGCTTCTGTCAGCTTAACAAAAGAAATTCAGAAAAGCTGGGATAGGAAGGGGTGAGAGGAAAGAAGGATGGGGGGCAGGGAGGGGAGAGGAGGGGGCATGATGGCAGAACCAGACTGAAAGTCCTCCAGGACTAAGGTTTCTAGAAGGAGAAACGTGGCGGTCACCACAATAGGGTTGAGTTCCCAGTGCCCAAACATGAGGCTCTGCAGCCGTGCATGGGCACCAGGGGTCAGGGTTCACTTCGTGTCACTGATCTGAGGGTACAAGCTTCCCCACAGCTCTCATGCTTGCTGCAAATCCCCATCACCCACACAGATAGAGGGACAGGGTCCGCTGCGCATATTACAGACTGATTATTGTCATCATTGCTGTGGACTGTTTTCTGAGGCAGAATCTCAGAGCATTAAGCCCCAAGCTAAAGCCATTCCATATATATATGGAATATATATACATATATATGCACACATGTTTGTTGTTGTTCTTTTGGCAGCTGGCTGGTTCGGAGATCTGAACCCATGACCTTGGTGTTATTTTTTAAAACCTTTTTCATTGTGAGATATGATACATAAGTGCATAAAACAGAAACATGGCTTTAGCTGTTATTAAAAAGAGAACACTTGTAATCAGCACTCGGGCAAAGAAATAGAACTTTGTCAAAAACCCCACCCTGCGCCTTCCTGATCATAGTGTTTTCCATTACTCTAAAGGTAATTGCCCCCCAAGTTTTATGCTAATTATGTCCTTGTTCTTCTTACAGTTTCACCACCTAAATAGGCACTCCTAGATACTATAGTTTAGTTTTGCCGGTTTTGAGCTTTATACAAATGAGGATTAATACCATATACACTAGGCTGGCTTCTTTTGCTCCACTGTGTAAGGTTCATCCAGGTTGTTCCACAGAGATATACTTGGTTTACTCATCGCTGTGGAGTATTCCATCCTATAAATACAGCACAATTTATGTATTCAATTGCCAAATGGTGTCTGGGCTATTGTCATTTTTTGCCTGTTACAAACAGTACTTCTAGAGATATTCTTGCTCATCACCGCATGACTAGTTACTGAGTCATTGTAGAAGAGAGAAGAGACTAGAGAAGAGACTGCCCAGCAGAAACTTGTCAGTTGCCTTGGGTGGTAACCAGCCTTCAAGATGGTCCTGAGTGATCCCCATCTTCTGATACTCATGATGTTCTGCAGCTCCCTCCAACATGGTATCAGGGATGGTCTGTGTGGCCAACAGAACATGACAGAAGGGATAGTGTGTGACTTCCAAGGCTGGGTCATAGAAAACATCATGGCTTCTACCTTGCTTTCTCAGATTACTCTTTCTGGAGGTGCCAGCTGTCATGTCATGAGGATAGTCAAACAGCCCCAGGGAGAGGCCCAGCAGGCAAGGGAGGAGCTCTCTAGTCAATGTGAGTGGGCCATGTAGAAATAGATCCTCCAGCCCCAGTCGAGCCTTCAGATGACTGCAGCCCTGCCATCATCTTGACTGCAATCTCATGAGAGACCCAGAGGCAGAATCACCCAGCTAAGCAGTCCTTGGATTCCTGATTCTCAGTAACTATGTGAGATAATAAATGTTTGTTGTTTTAAGCTACTACGTTTTGGGAGAATTTTTCATGCAGCAGTAGACACCTTGGTTTATTCAGACTGGCTGAGGCAGGAAAACAAAGCATTCCCAAATATCAGCTGTTCAGAAACAGCCTAAGTGTATATTTATCCTCCCCTCCTACATGACTTAAAAATTAAAATAGTAGCCACCATCAGATTGAGTTTTTATTCTCTCTTTCTTTTTACTTTCCTTTTTTCCTTCCTCTCTCCCTCAAGTGCCTTTCTTTTCCCTAAAATTCTAGAGATCAGAACTTCTCTGCCCTCTTTCCCTCCCCTCCCTTCCTCTCCTTTCCCTTCCTCTTTTCTTCTCTCTCCCATCTCTTCCCCTTCTCTCTTCTTTCTCCTGCTCCCCTTCTTTCTCCTCCTCTCTTCTTTTCTCTTTGGATTCATTAATTCTTCCCCTTCTATTTTCTCATCTCTCTCTCTTTCTTTCCCCATCTCCCTTTCTTGCTCCTTCTCCCCAAAGTAAGTAAAACAAGCTTCCCTTTGGCTGGGACTCCCCCACAGGAAGAAATGAAGCATTTCTAACTAAGATGACGCCCATGAACATGGTGGACCAGCCTGTGCCATCCAACAGTTTCGGAAGATGTGGTCCCAGTCTGGACAAGAAGCATCTAATTGCCAATTCTGGCATAAAGGCACTAGCTCACACCTTACCTGCTCAGCTCAAAGCAGGTGCCAGGAAAGTTGCCTCAAACTTTTGGTATCTCTTTGGAAGATTATGTTTCCCTAGCATGACACCAATTTGCTGTTAGCTCCTCCTCCTAAAATTTGCCTCGACATTTAAGAGCTTTAATAAAATGTTATATTATTACATGAACACACACTCACTGTAAAACACACAAAGTAGGAAAGAGGAGCAGAGTAGTGCTGTCCTTCATCTATTCTTCCACCCCTGTTGCTGTGAAGCCTTCTGGAACCTTTTCTATATCCACAGGGGTATAGTGGCTTTGTTTTACTTGTGTAAGTGGGATTGCATGCTTCGTAGTGTGCTGTGACTTTCTTTCTTCACATACAATATACCATGGGCCTCTATCCATGCCAGAACTTACTGATCTACCTCATTCTCTCTCTCTTTATTTTTATTTTTTTATTTTTTTGGCAGCAGGCTAAGATGAAGATCTGAACCCTTGAATACCTCATTCTTTTTAATGGTTGCATATTATTACTGTTTAACCATTCCTCTCTTAAAGGACATTGAAATTCTTAACAATTTTTAACTCCTGAAAGATGCTGCAATAAACATCCTTTCATATATATTGCTGGGCACTAATATGAATATTCCTTTAGAATGGATTTCTAGAATTGTCTCTGGTGGATCCATGGGCAGATATCTTACATTTTGACGGCTATTGTCAAATTGCAACAAACCTGAAGAGAAAGAGACAACCACTCACTTGAAGGAGTCTGGAGAACACTCCAGGCTAAGGAAGCTTGAAGGCAAAGACCCTGAGGCAGAAGAGAGCTAGACCTGTCCAGGAGCTAAAGGAAGATGGAATGATAGAGTTTAGCGACAAAGGAGAACAGAGTGACCTTAGCTGAGGTTAGTGAGATAAGGATGGCCTGGTCAAAGAGGGGACATCGAGAGATTGCATTTATTGTAAGTGCTATTTGGTGCCATTGAGAGGTATTATGAAACAAAAGTGGCTCTATTGATAGAGGTCTGTGATTATATTTGCTCTCAGGCACTCACCCTGAGGTCAAAGCCAATCTTAAGGCTAAGGTCACTCACCGGCACAAAGACACAAAGAAAGATACAGGGGATTACATGGATTGTTTTTGAGATAACCTGCATTTTTTTTCCCCAGCTGGCCCATACAGGGATCAAACCCAGGACCTTGGTGTTATCAGTACCACACTCGAACCAACCAAATGAGCTAACTGGACAGCCCTGACACTTTTTAGTTAAGTGACTCAGATGATGACAGTAAGTTTATTTTAGTCATGGGGACACTAATCCTTTGACATTTCATGTCAGCTCAGAGCTCTAACCAGGCTGAGAGGGTCTTGAGCTTTAGATGGTCTGAAGGGAGCTTGGGAAATGGAAGGGGAGATCGGGGAAGGAAAGGGGACATTGAGGCAGGGAGGGGTGCATCATCGGACCCAGAAAGGGAAGACAGCCTATGATTGATGGAGTTGATTGTGTGGTTTATTGTGGTGGGAAATCCTGGAAAAAAAGTTTTTTAATTGAGTAAATATTTCAAGGCACATATTAGGGAGGAGAGTTAGAATCTATGCTTTCCTGAAGACAGGTCTTCTAGAGTAATGGCTTTCAAATTTTTTTCTCATGTACTTTAGTAAAAGAATTTTGCAAAACTTTGTACTCTTTTGTATATATATATATATATATATATATATTTTTTTTTTTTTTTTTTAAGGATGACCAGTAAGGGGATCTTAACCCTTGACTTGGTGTTGTCAGCACCACGCTCAGCCAGTGAGCGAACCGGCCATCCCTATGTGGGATCCGAACCCATGGCCTTGGTGTTATCAGCACCGCACTCTCCCGAGTGAGCCACGGGCCGGCCCTCTTTTGTATATTTTTATGTTGACATTAAAATTATCTTATTTGTTTAGTGTGAAAAATGTGATTTCTGAATATATATAAATACATATACATGTGCATATACATATATATGTAATTTTTAAATGTAATTTTTTAATCAATTTAGCTTTTAACTTTTTTTTTTTAAGGGGATCTTAACCCTTGATTTGGTGATGTCAGCACCACACTCTCCCAAGTGAGCCAACCGGCCATCCCTATGTAGGGACCCGGACCCATGGCCTTGGTGTTATCAGCACCGCACTCTCCCGAGTGAGCCACGGGCCGGCCCTCTTTTGTATATTTTTATGTTGACATTAAAATTATCTTATTTGTTTAGTGTGAAAAATGTGATTTCTGAATATATATAAATACATATACATGTGCATATACATATATATGTAATTTTTAAATGTAATTTTTTAATCAATTTAGATTTATTCAATGTAATCTAAGTTCCACAGCAACGTATTTATAATATTTATTATACTAAAAAGTACATAAACAACTGTTGTAGAGTTGGAAATTTTATATTCCACTTTTCCTTCCAGAATCCTATCTTAATATAATTTTGTATGTTTGGGGTTTTTTGGCAGCTGGCTGATAGGGGAACCAAACCCTTGTCCTTGGTGTTACAAGGCTGTGCTCTAACCAACTGAGCTAACTGGCCAGCCCTCTAATATAATTTTGCTTGGAAGTCTTTTATTGATCCTTCCCTCTCATCCACCTCATCAATAAACATATTGACAAATTACATTTTTAAAAGAATTAAATTGTTTTATTTATAGACTTTATTTTTTAGAGCAGTTTTAGGTTCACAGCAAAAGGAAGAAGGTACAGAGATAAATCATTTTTTAAATGTTCTTCAACAATAAAGCCTTACATCAAAATATGCTGTCATTTCCAATTATTATTAAAACCTAATGATCATATATCATAGGATAATTCAAAGTTTGGCAATTATTAAATATAATAAAGATTTATGGAAAATTCAAATATTTTTTCTGTTTCCTTGGATGTGTTGGTTAATTTTACATGTCAACTTGGTGAATATATTTTTAAATTTGATTAACATTGAAATCCATAGACTTTGGGCCCGCCCGTGGCTCACTCGGAAGAGTGTGGTGCTGATAACACCAAGGCCACGGGTTCGGATCCCATACAGCGATGGCCAGTTAGTTCACTGTGTGAGCATGGTGACAACGCCAAGTCAAGGGTTAAGATCCCCTTACCAGTCATCTTTTACAAAAATAAAAATTAAAAAAATTAAAAAATTAAAAATCCATAGACTTTGAGTAAAGCAGATTATCTTTCATAATGTGGGTGAACCTCATCCAATCAGCTGAAGTCCTTAAGAGCAATGACAGTTTTCTCCTCAGCACTGCAACATAGAAACCCTGCCTGAATTCCCTGCCCCCGCTCTGCAAATTCCAACGCAAGACTGTAACATCAACTCTCACCTGACTCTTCAGCCTGCCAGCCTGCCCTACAAATTTCAGGCTTGCCAGCCACCACAATTGCATGAGCCAATTCTTTCAAAATCTCTCCATAGATAGATAGGTGAGCGTGGTGCTGACAACCCCAAGTCAAGGGTTAAGATCCCCTTACCGGTCATCTTTTAAAGAAAAAAAAAAAAAAAAAAGATAGATAGATAGATAGATAGATAGATAGATAGATAGATAGATAGATAGATAGATAGATAGATAGATAGATAGATAGATAGATAGATAGATAGATAGATAGATAGATAGATAGATAGATAGATAGATAGATAGATAGATAGATAGATAGATAGATAGATAGATAGATAGATAGATAGATAGATAGATAGATAGATAGATAGATAGATAGATAGATAGATAGATAGATAGATAGATAGATAGATAGATAGATAGATAGATAGATAGATAGATAGATAGATAGATAGATAGATAGATAGATAGATAGATAGATAGATAGATAGATAGATAGATAGATAGATAGATTCTATTATTTCTATTTCTCTGGAGAACTCTGACTAATACAATGGATAAATATTATTTAATGCTTCAGTAAGACAGCATTCAGCATTAATTCTATTCTCATTTCCATTATTATAGGTAGCATTGTAAAAAACCCCTTTTCCCACATAATTAGGCATGTTATTTGATCTCTGAACTCCTGAGTTATAAGACAAAAACTGTGGTAATACATGATCAAAATCATTGTTAATGCTTTATCAACTGGCAACTCAATTAAATCCTTCTTTGGTATTGTTAACATCAAAGAAATAGATACCAAAAAGTGAAGAAAATAATTTGTCACCAAGTTATCCACTTTTTCAGTTCCTGAGACTATACCAAAAAGTCTTTACAGAGTTATCAAGTAATTATTAATCATATCTGTTACTCTTTCCCTTAGAGACACTTTGTTGATGAAACCACATTGAAATTATTTGCAAACTGGCAATGGTACATTTTATAATTTTTACCGACATCTACGAATAAAGTTCCAAATATTCATGCCAAATTTTATTTTTACAGTTAATTTTGGAATGTCGTCAATAAGTGTGATATACAGACATAGAAATGGACACTTGAGAATTGTAGTTTAATAATTTGTAAATGAAATATTTACAAGTGAACTGATACAATGTCTGGGGCTTTCTTCAAAATAATGGGAGTGAGGAAGTGGGTTAGGTGAAGGTATAGATAAAAGAGATTTTCCATGATCTGAAATTTGTTGAAGCTGAATGATGTGTGCACGGAGTTTCATTATACTATTCTTTCTAACTCTGAGTATATTTGCAATTTTCCAAAATAAAAAGTTAGGAAAAAGAAAAAATCTGATATGTTTATAATCACACTTAGGACAGAATTAATAAGCATGTCAACAATTTAGAGGGATGAATTAATCTAAATGGAATAAAACTCATTTCTTAAATTTCAGATTATTGTATTTTATATTGCATTTAAGAGAATAGAAAAATTAAAAAGAAAAAGAAAAGTCACTGGTAATTAAGGCTTATAAAAGTTGTATCAGGGCCGGCCAGTTAGCTCAGTTGGTTAGAACGTGGTGTTATAACACCAAGGTCAAGACTTTGGATCCCCTACTGGCCAGTTGCAAAAAAGAAAAAAAGTTATAACCATAATGGTCATTGAGGGCATCATTTACAGTTGAATCCACCACATATGGCACAGGTTCAGAGGGACAGGGTCACTCCCCCACTCAAGATCCATCGACATCTTCCTGATGACCTCAGGAAGTCCAAACCCGGTGATAAAACTCTTACCATGATTGCTCCTTGTCCATTTTCTCGCCCTGTACCAACCTCTTCTCACCATGCACCACCCCCACCCTCACACTGCTCTCTAGCCATTAAACATTTTCTCGACATTTCTACTGCGTTATGTATTTGGGTGTTGGATAGCCTTGTGGGCGTCTCCACCTGGCCATCCAGGCATTCATCCAGATACATGCTTAGAGGCTGTCACTAAACCCAGTCTATAACAGCACCCCCAACCCCATCACTGTTTTGTTTTCCTTCTAGATATTCGGTTACATATGTATTGGTATGTCTGTCACCCCTTTCTAGAATGTAAGCTCAGGAGGGCATTCCTAACACATAGGATAGTGCTTGGCACATTATACAAGTATTTGCTTAAAATTTTATTAAATGCATGAATAGGTACCTTAAACTTAACATACCAGAACCAGAAATCTTATTTTTTTCTCCACTGCTCCCTACCTCTTTTTTTGCTGGCCTTTCCTATTGCAGTAAAGGGCACCCCATCTGCATGGGACTCAGGTCAGAACCTAGGAGACGCCTTTCATTTCTCTTTCCTTCTTGCCATACCTGATGTATCACTAAGTCTATGGCTGTATGTCTGATTATGTCCATAATCCATCCTTTTCTGGAAACCATCTCAACCCTGGCACCCTACTACAATCCACCATCACCCCCCACCTTCCCAATCTGCTTTTCCCCTTGTCCCCGTGGAAAAAAGCAAACAGAAACACAAATAAAACTACTCTCCAGTAGCCAGAGAGATCTTTTTTTTTTTTTTTTAAAGGTGACCAGTAAGGGGATCTCAACCCTTGACTTGGTGTTGTCAGCACCACGCTCAGCCAGTGAGCAAACCGGCCATCCGTATATAGGATCCGAACCCGTGGCCTTGGTGTTATCAGCACCGCACTGTACCAAGTGAGCCACGGGCTGGCCTCAGAGAGATCTTTTAAAAGTGCAAATTCGATCAAAAAGTCACAACCCTGCTTAGCACCTTCCAGTGCCTTAAAATTACACAGACCATATAAACATATCTTCTTTCCTAGGTTGAAAAGGTTTTAGAACTCAACATCGTCACATTTAGGGTGACCAATTAAGATATACGACCCCCAGTCAAATATGACTTTGAGATTAACAACAAATAATTTTGTAGTGGAAGAATGTAACAAAAAACACAAACAAACCAGTTTGTTTAATTCTTTGAACAAAGCAGTTCATTCCCACCTACAAGGCTTTACTTGCAGGTCTCCCTGCCATGTGAGCTCTTTCTGTCCAGCTCCATCTTCACAGAGCTGGCACAGATCTCAATTCATTCACAACTGAGGTTATTGCATCTAAGAGCCAAGCCCTGACTACCCAACTTGAAATTATCCACAACTCCTCAACCTCACCCTCTGCTGCCCCAGCCAACTTCTTTTCTGTAGTCTTCAGAACACTTATTTTTTTTTTAAAAGATGACCGGTAAGGGGATCTCAACCCTTGGCTTGGTGCTGTCAGCACCACGCTCAGCCAGTGAGCAAACCGGCCATCCCTATATGGGATCCGAACCCGCAGCCTTGGTGCTATCAGCACCGCACTCTACCGAGTGAGCCACAGGCCGGCCCGAGAACACTTATTTTTAACTTCTCTGATGCATTTGATGTTTGCATGTTTATTATCTGCCTCCCCTACTAGTAGGTAACCCTCAAAGACAAGAATCCTATCTGTTATTCCCCATGATTCTCACTGCTCTCTCAGTTTAAAAAAAATTTTTTTTAAATTTTTATTGGCATGGAATATTTGTGCATATTTATGGGATGAGTCTGTACACAATTTTCTCTGTCTAGACCCACACTGCCCAATAAAAATATAGTGTAAGCCACAGAAGATGAACCATATGTGTAATTATCCATTTTCTTATAGCCACATTAAGAAAAAGTGAAAAGAAATGCGGGTTTATTTTACAAATATTTTTTATTTAACCCAATATATCCAAAAATATAATTCCAACATTTAATCAATATAAAAAATATTAATGAGATTTTAATAGTATTTTATTTGCACTAAGTCTGTGAAATCTGGTGTATATTTCACTTATAGCGCGTCTCCACCTGAACTAGCTACATTTCACGTATCCACACGTGCCTAGTGTGATGGTACTGAACAGCTCAGGTCTTCCCCTCTGCTTGGTCAATTCTCCATCTCCTGAATCTCATCTTGGATGTTACCTCATCTGGAAAGTTCTCTATAATCTCCTAAACTGGGTTTAGTGCCTCTGGACTTCCCCCACCATACTCCTTTAAAGTCTGGTTGGTAAATGGTATAAGAAAGAAGTCCAATTTCATTTTTTTTTTTTTAAAGATGACCAGTAAGGGGATCTTAACCCTTGACTTGGTGTTGTCAGCACCACGCTCACCCAGTGAGCAAACCGGCCATCCCTATATGGGATCCGAACTCATGGCCTTGGTGTTATCAGCACCACACTCTCCCAAGTGAGCCACAGGCCAACCCCCAATTTCATTTTTTTTCCCCATATGGTTAACAATTTCCCTAGCACCATCCTTTCCTCACTGATCTGAACGCTTCCTCTCTTATATATAAAATATCTGTATTACTTTGGGCTGGTTTCTGAACTATCTATTTTTCCATTGGTACACCCAACAACCATTCTGTTTTAAAATATCTTGATAGCTAGGCTGGCCAGTTGGCTCAGTTGATTAGATCATGATGCTGATAACACCAAGGTTTGATCCTGGCACCGTCCAGCCAAAAAAATACTCTGTCTGGATTTTAATTGGAATAGCAATGAAGTTTTCCTATTCATGAACAGGTGCTCTCTCTCTTTCCATTTAATTCAATGTTTTAAAATAAAGTATTCTAATTTTGTGTACATGTTTTGCATATCTTCTTTTTTTAGAGATTTACAAGATACCTTATATGATTGTTGCTTTTATAAATGGTATCTTTATAAATTATGTTTTCTCTGATTGTTGCTGATATATAAATACACAGTTGATTCTAATGTTTTAATCTTAAACAAGGGTGCTTCAAAAAGTTTGCAGAAAAATAGAATTAAAAGATAACATGAATCTTTCCATGAACTTTTTGAAGTATGCTTGTATATCTAGCAAATGTGCTAAATCCTCCAATTAATCCTAATCATTTATTGGTTGATTATTTTGGATTTTCTTTTCTTTTTTTTTTTTTAAAAAGATGACCGGTAAGGGGATCTTAACCCTTGACTTGGTGTTGTCAGCACCACGCTCAGCCAGTGAGCTAACCGGCCATCCCTATATGGGATCTGAACCCGTGGCCTTGGTGTTATCAGCACCACACTCTCCCGAGTGAGCCACGGGCCGGCCGGATTTTCTTTTTCTTTTGTCTTTGTTTTGGTGGGTGGCTGGTACAGGAATTGAACCTTGGACCTTGGTATACTAGATTGAATGATTGTCAATTTGTCACCTCTCCCTGAACCCACAGCTTTCCATGGCTTCATGGTGGACAGAAAGTCATCTCTTGTTCTTGTCTTTGGGCTTGGTAAAGTGTCTTGCTTTGGCCAATGGCCTGTGAGCAGGAGAAACAGTGTGTTTCGAGCTTACAGCCTCAGAGGACTTGTATGTGTTGCTTGTCCATTTGTACCTTTCTCTCTGTCACTGTCATGATGAGAACATGCTCCCAGGATGGGGATGAGAACACGGCCACCCCAGTCAATCGCAGAGCTACAAACCCACACACAATGTAACCAATTTTAAGTGTACATTTTAATTTTATTTTTATTTATTTATTTTTTTTTAAAAAAAGATGACCGGTTAGGGGATCTCAACCCTGGGCGTGGTGATGTCAGCACCACACTCAGCTAGTGAGCGAACCGGCAATCCCTATATAGGATCCGAACCTGTGGCCTTGGTGTTATCAGCACCACACTCTCCCGAGTGAGCCACGGGCCGGCCTTAAGTGTACATTTTTAAATGTACAATTAAGTACATTCACATTGTTGTGCAATCATCACCACTATCCTTTTCCAGAACTTGTCACCTTCCCAAACTGAAACTCTGTACCCATTAATCAGTAATTCTTCATTACCCCTTGGTGATCACTATGCTACTTTCTGTCTCCATGATGTGACTATTCTAGGTACCTCACATAAGTGGAATCATTCAATGTTTGTCCTTTGGTTTGGATTATTTCACTTAGCATAACATTTTCAATGTTCATCCATGTTGTAGTGGCCTTTTTAGGGCTGAATAATATTCCATTTTATGTATATGTATATACTACATTTGTTTATCCACTCATCCTCCCATGGACATTTAGGTTGTGTCTACCTTTTGTCTGTTGTGAATAATACTGCTATGCGCATGGGTGTACAAATATCTGTTTGAGTCCTTGCTTTCAATTCTTTGAGGTATATGCCCAGAAGTGGAATTGCTGGATCATGTGGTAGTTCTGTATTTAAGTTCTTGAGGAACCGCCAAACTGTTTTCCACAGTTCCTGTACCATTTTATATTCCCACCAGCAACGCACAAGGATTTCAGTTTCACCACATCCTTGCCAACACTTGTTATTTAGCTTGTTTGTTTTTTTTTAGTAATAGCACCTTAATGTGTGTGAAATGGTATCTGTTTGTGGGTTTTTTTTTTTTTTTTTTTTTGGCGGCTGGCCGTTCTTTGTGGTTTTATGGATTAGTGATGCGCATTATTAAGAATACACAAAATTAGAACAATGTTGTAACACCAAGGTCAGGGGTTCATATCCCTGTACTGGCCAGCTGCCAAAAACAAACAAGCAAACAAACAAACACAAAATTAGAACACCATTTACTGACAAGGTTGATCTGATGATCATGTACAGAAACTGAACCCGAGAATTAGAGAATATAACTTCTCTTGAGGAACATAAAAAATGTTTCTGAACTTGACCAGGTTTCGAGCCATAGTACCAGACTCAGTTTCAAAAATCTGGTATGTAGGTTATGTTCTGTGTCAATAAAGCTTTTCAGTAAGACATCATTGACAAAAAGATAATTAAAAGAGTTACTTGAAAACTTACAAGCACACTTCTAATTATCTCATGGGTCAAGGAAGAAATCTTTTAATTGAAAGAAAAAGTCGATTTTAAAGTCTATTAGAAATTAGAAATTACCTAGAATTTAATTTTAGCAAAAATATCAAAAATCGTAGGATTTTGCTGAAGCTCTAACTAGAGAGGAATTTAGATCTTCAAACACTTGTTATTAGAAGCTGAGAAAAACTGAAAATCATTGTAATAAGCATCCAGCTTAAAAAGTTAGGAAAATGGGCTGGCCCGTGGCTCACTCGGTGGAGTGCGGTGCTGATAACACCAGGGCCGCGGGTTCGGATCCTATATAGGGATGGCCGGTTTGCTCACTGGCTGAGCGTGTTGCTGACAACACCAGGCCAGGGGTTGAGATCCCCTTACCGGTCATCTTTTAAAAAAAAAAAAAAAAAAA
>NW_007728610.1:219054-229583 GCF_000696425.1 Galeopterus variegatus | reverse complement strand
TTTTTTTTTTTTTTTTTTTAAAAGATGACCGGTAAGGGGATCTTAACCCTTGACTTGGTGTTGTCAGCACCACGCTCAGCCAGTGAGCGAACCGGCCATCCCTATGTGGGATCCGAACCCATGGCCTTGGTGTTATCAGCACCGCACTCTCCCGAGTGAGCCACGGGCCGGCCCTCTTTTGTATATTTTTATGTTGACATTAAAATTATCTTATTTGTTTAGTGTGAAAAATGTGATTTCTGAATATATATAAATACATATACATGTGCATATACATATATATGTAATTTTTAAATGTAATTTTTTAATCAATTTAGATTTATTCAATGTAATCTAAGTTCCACAGCAACGTATTTATAATATTTATTATACTAAAAAGTACATAAACAACTGTTGTAGAGTTGGAAATTTTATATTCCACTTTTCCTTCCAGAATCCTATCTTAATATAATTTTGTATGTTTGGGGTTTTTTGGCAGCTGGCTGATAGGGGAACCAAACCCTTGTCCTTGGTGTTACAAGGCTGTGCTCTAACCAACTGAGCTAACTGGCCAGCCCTCTAATATAATTTTGCTTGGAAGTCTTTTATTGATCCTTCCCTCTCATCCACCTCATCAATAAACATATTGACAAATTACATTTTTAAAAGAATTAAATTGTTTTATTTATAGACTTTATTTTTTAGAGCAGTTTTAGGTTCACAGCAAAAGGAAGAAGGTACAGAGATAAATCATTTTTTAAATGTTCTTCAACAATAAAGCCTTACATCAAAATATGCTGTCATTTCCAATTATTATTAAAACCTAATGATCATATATCATAGGATAATTCAAAGTTTGGCAATTATTAAATATAATAAAGATTTATGGAAAATTCAAATATTTTTTCTGTTTCCTTGGATGTGTTGGTTAATTTTACATGTCAACTTGGTGAATATATTTTTAAATTTGATTAACATTGAAATCCATAGACTTTGGGCCCGCCCGTGGCTCACTCGGAAGAGTGTGGTGCTGATAACACCAAGGCCACGGGTTCGGATCCCATACAGCGATGGCCAGTTAGTTCACTGTGTGAGCATGGTGACAACGCCAAGTCAAGGGTTAAGATCCCCTTACCAGTCATCTTTTACAAAAATAAAAATTAAAAAAATTAAAAAATTAAAAATCCATAGACTTTGAGTAAAGCAGATTATCTTTCATAATGTGGGTGAACCTCATCCAATCAGCTGAAGTCCTTAAGAGCAATGACAGTTTTCTCCTCAGCACTGCAACATAGAAACCCTGCCTGAATTCCCTGCCCCCGCTCTGCAAATTCCAACGCAAGACTGTAACATCAACTCTCACCTGACTCTTCAGCCTGCCAGCCTGCCCTACAAATTTCAGGCTTGCCAGCCACCACAATTGCATGAGCCAATTCTTTCAAAATCTCTCCATAGATAGATAGGTGGATAGATAGTAGATAGATAGATAGATAGATAGATAGATAGATAGATAGATAGATAGATAGATAGATAGATAGATAGATAGATAGATAGATAGATAGATAGATAGATTCTATTATTTCTATTTCTCTGGAGAACTCTGACTAATACAATGGATAAATATTATTTAATGCTTCAGTAAGACAGCATTCAGCATTAATTCTATTCTCATTTCCATTATTATAGGTAGCATTGTAAAAAACCCCTTTTCCCACATAATTAGGCATGTTATTTGATCTCTGAACTCCTGAGTTATAAGACAAAAACTGTGGTAATACATGATCAAAATCATTGTTAATGCTTTATCAACTGGCAACTCAATTAAATCCTTCTTTGGTATTGTTAACATCAAAGAAATAGATACCAAAAAGTGAAGAAAATAATTTGTCACCAAGTTATCCACTTTTTCAGTTCCTGAGACTATACCAAAAAGTCTTTACAGAGTTATCAAGTAATTATTAATCATATCTGTTACTCTTTCCCTTAGAGACACTTTGTTGATGAAACCACATTGAAATTATTTGCAAACTGGCAATGGTACATTTTATAATTTTTACCGACATCTACGAATAAAGTTCCAAATATTCATGCCAAATTTTATTTTTACAGTTAATTTTGGAATGTCGTCAATAAGTGTGATATACAGACATAGAAATGGACACTTGAGAATTGTAGTTTAATAATTTGTAAATGAAATATTTACAAGTGAACTGATACAATGTCTGGGGCTTTCTTCAAAATAATGGGAGTGAGGAAGTGGGTTAGGTGAAGGTATAGATAAAAGAGATTTTCCATGATCTGAAATTTGTTGAAGCTGAATGATGTGTGCACGGAGTTTCATTATACTATTCTTTCTAACTCTGAGTATATTTGCAATTTTCCAAAATAAAAAGTTAGGAAAAAGAAAAAATCTGATATGTTTATAATCACACTTAGGACAGAATTAATAAGCATGTCAACAATTTAGAGGGATGAATTAATCTAAATGGAATAAAACTCATTTCTTAAATTTCAGATTATTGTATTTTATATTGCATTTAAGAGAATAGAAAAATTAAAAAGAAAAAGAAAAGTCACTGGTAATTAAGGCTTATAAAAGTTGTATCAGGGCCGGCCAGTTAGCTCAGTTGGTTAGAACGTGGTGTTATAACACCAAGGTCAAGACTTTGGATCCCCTACTGGCCAGTTGCAAAAAAGAAAAAAAGTTATAACCATAATGGTCATTGAGGGCATCATTTACAGTTGAATCCACCACATATGGCACAGGTTCAGAGGGACAGGGTCACTCCCCCACTCAAGATCCATCGACATCTTCCTGATGACCTCAGGAAGTCCAAACCCGGTGATAAAACTCTTACCATGATTGCTCCTTGTCCATTTTCTCGCCCTGTACCAACCTCTTCTCACCATGCACCACCCCCACCCTCACACTGCTCTCTAGCCATTAAACATTTTCTCGACATTTCTACTGCGTTATGTATTTGGGTGTTGGATAGCCTTGTGGGCGTCTCCACCTGGCCATCCAGGCATTCATCCAGATACATGCTTAGAGGCTGTCACTAAACCCAGTCTATAACAGCACCCCCAACCCCATCACTGTTTTGTTTTCCTTCTAGATATTCGGTTACATATGTATTGGTATGTCTGTCACCCCTTTCTAGAATGTAAGCTCAGGAGGGCATTCCTAACACATAGGATAGTGCTTGGCACATTATACAAGTATTTGCTTAAAATTTTATTAAATGCATGAATAGGTACCTTAAACTTAACATACCAGAACCAGAAATCTTATTTTTTTCTCCACTGCTCCCTACCTCTTTTTTTGCTGGCCTTTCCTATTGCAGTAAAGGGCACCCCATCTGCATGGGACTCAGGTCAGAACCTAGGAGACGCCTTTCATTTCTCTTTCCTTCTTGCCATACCTGATGTATCACTAAGTCTATGGCTGTATGTCTGATTATGTCCATAATCCATCCTTTTCTGGAAACCATCTCAACCCTGGCACCCTACTACAATCCACCATCACCCCCCACCTTCCCAATCTGCTTTTCCCCTTGTCCCCGTGGAAAAAAGCAAACAGAAACACAAATAAAACTACTCTCCAGTAGCCAGAGAGATCTTTTTTTTTTTTTTTTAAAGGTGACCAGTAAGGGGATCTCAACCCTTGACTTGGTGTTGTCAGCACCACGCTCAGCCAGTGAGCAAACCGGCCATCCGTATATAGGATCCGAACCCGTGGCCTTGGTGTTATCAGCACCGCACTGTACCAAGTGAGCCACGGGCTGGCCTCAGAGAGATCTTTTAAAAGTGCAAATTCGATCAAAAAGTCACAACCCTGCTTAGCACCTTCCAGTGCCTTAAAATTACACAGACCATATAAACATATCTTCTTTCCTAGGTTGAAAAGGTTTTAGAACTCAACATCGTCACATTTAGGGTGACCAATTAAGATATACGACCCCCAGTCAAATATGACTTTGAGATTAACAACAAATAATTTTGTAGTGGAAGAATGTAACAAAAAACACAAACAAACCAGTTTGTTTAATTCTTTGAACAAAGCAGTTCATTCCCACCTACAAGGCTTTACTTGCAGGTCTCCCTGCCATGTGAGCTCTTTCTGTCCAGCTCCATCTTCACAGAGCTGGCACAGATCTCAATTCATTCACAACTGAGGTTATTGCATCTAAGAGCCAAGCCCTGACTACCCAACTTGAAATTATCCACAACTCCTCAACCTCACCCTCTGCTGCCCCAGCCAACTTCTTTTCTGTAGTCTTCAGAACACTTATTTTTTTTTTAAAAGATGACCGGTAAGGGGATCTCAACCCTTGGCTTGGTGCTGTCAGCACCACGCTCAGCCAGTGAGCAAACCGGCCATCCCTATATGGGATCCGAACCCGCAGCCTTGGTGCTATCAGCACCGCACTCTACCGAGTGAGCCACAGGCCGGCCCGAGAACACTTATTTTTAACTTCTCTGATGCATTTGATGTTTGCATGTTTATTATCTGCCTCCCCTACTAGTAGGTAACCCTCAAAGACAAGAATCCTATCTGTTATTCCCCATGATTCTCACTGCTCTCTCAGTTTAAAAAAAATTTTTTTTAAATTTTTATTGGCATGGAATATTTGTGCATATTTATGGGATGAGTCTGTACACAATTTTCTCTGTCTAGACCCACACTGCCCAATAAAAATATAGTGTAAGCCACAGAAGATGAACCATATGTGTAATTATCCATTTTCTTATAGCCACATTAAGAAAAAGTGAAAAGAAATGCGGGTTTATTTTACAAATATTTTTTATTTAACCCAATATATCCAAAAATATAATTCCAACATTTAATCAATATAAAAAATATTAATGAGATTTTAATAGTATTTTATTTGCACTAAGTCTGTGAAATCTGGTGTATATTTCACTTATAGCGCGTCTCCACCTGAACTAGCTACATTTCACGTATCCACACGTGCCTAGTGTGATGGTACTGAACAGCTCAGGTCTTCCCCTCTGCTTGGTCAATTCTCCATCTCCTGAATCTCATCTTGGATGTTACCTCATCTGGAAAGTTCTCTATAATCTCCTAAACTGGGTTTAGTGCCTCTGGACTTCCCCCACCATACTCCTTTAAAGTCTGGTTGGTAAATGGTATAAGAAAGAAGTCCAATTTCATTTTTTTTTTTTTAAAGATGACCAGTAAGGGGATCTTAACCCTTGACTTGGTGTTGTCAGCACCACGCTCACCCAGTGAGCAAACCGGCCATCCCTATATGGGATCCGAACTCATGGCCTTGGTGTTATCAGCACCACACTCTCCCAAGTGAGCCACAGGCCAACCCCCAATTTCATTTTTTTTCCCCATATGGTTAACAATTTCCCTAGCACCATCCTTTCCTCACTGATCTGAACGCTTCCTCTCTTATATATAAAATATCTGTATTACTTTGGGCTGGTTTCTGAACTATCTATTTTTCCATTGGTACACCCAACAACCATTCTGTTTTAAAATATCTTGATAGCTAGGCTGGCCAGTTGGCTCAGTTGATTAGATCATGATGCTGATAACACCAAGGTTTGATCCTGGCACCGTCCAGCCAAAAAAATACTCTGTCTGGATTTTAATTGGAATAGCAATGAAGTTTTCCTATTCATGAACAGGTGCTCTCTCTCTTTCCATTTAATTCAATGTTTTAAAATAAAGTATTCTAATTTTGTGTACATGTTTTGCATATCTTCTTTTTTTAGAGATTTACAAGATACCTTATATGATTGTTGCTTTTATAAATGGTATCTTTATAAATTATGTTTTCTCTGATTGTTGCTGATATATAAATACACAGTTGATTCTAATGTTTTAATCTTAAACAAGGGTGCTTCAAAAAGTTTGCAGAAAAATAGAATTAAAAGATAACATGAATCTTTCCATGAACTTTTTGAAGTATGCTTGTATATCTAGCAAATGTGCTAAATCCTCCAATTAATCCTAATCATTTATTGGTTGATTATTTTGGATTTTCTTTTCTTTTTTTTTTTTTAAAAAGATGACCGGTAAGGGGATCTTAACCCTTGACTTGGTGTTGTCAGCACCACGCTCAGCCAGTGAGCTAACCGGCCATCCCTATATGGGATCTGAACCCGTGGCCTTGGTGTTATCAGCACCACACTCTCCCGAGTGAGCCACGGGCCGGCCGGATTTTCTTTTTCTTTTGTCTTTGTTTTGGTGGGTGGCTGGTACAGGAATTGAACCTTGGACCTTGGTATACTAGATTGAATGATTGTCAATTTGTCACCTCTCCCTGAACCCACAGCTTTCCATGGCTTCATGGTGGACAGAAAGTCATCTCTTGTTCTTGTCTTTGGGCTTGGTAAAGTGTCTTGCTTTGGCCAATGGCCTGTGAGCAGGAGAAACAGTGTGTTTCGAGCTTACAGCCTCAGAGGACTTGTATGTGTTGCTTGTCCATTTGTACCTTTCTCTCTGTCACTGTCATGATGAGAACATGCTCCCAGGATGGGGATGAGAACACGGCCACCCCAGTCAATCGCAGAGCTACAAACCCACACACAATGTAACCAATTTTAAGTGTACATTTTAATTTTATTTTTATTTATTTATTTTTTTTTAAAAAAAGATGACCGGTTAGGGGATCTCAACCCTGGGCGTGGTGATGTCAGCACCACACTCAGCTAGTGAGCGAACCGGCAATCCCTATATAGGATCCGAACCTGTGGCCTTGGTGTTATCAGCACCACACTCTCCCGAGTGAGCCACGGGCCGGCCTTAAGTGTACATTTTTAAATGTACAATTAAGTACATTCACATTGTTGTGCAATCATCACCACTATCCTTTTCCAGAACTTGTCACCTTCCCAAACTGAAACTCTGTACCCATTAATCAGTAATTCTTCATTACCCCTTGGTGATCACTATGCTACTTTCTGTCTCCATGATGTGACTATTCTAGGTACCTCACATAAGTGGAATCATTCAATGTTTGTCCTTTGGTTTGGATTATTTCACTTAGCATAACATTTTCAATGTTCATCCATGTTGTAGTGGCCTTTTTAGGGCTGAATAATATTCCATTTTATGTATATGTATATACTACATTTGTTTATCCACTCATCCTCCCATGGACATTTAGGTTGTGTCTACCTTTTGTCTGTTGTGAATAATACTGCTATGCGCATGGGTGTACAAATATCTGTTTGAGTCCTTGCTTTCAATTCTTTGAGGTATATGCCCAGAAGTGGAATTGCTGGATCATGTGGTAGTTCTGTATTTAAGTTCTTGAGGAACCGCCAAACTGTTTTCCACAGTTCCTGTACCATTTTATATTCCCACCAGCAACGCACAAGGATTTCAGTTTCACCACATCCTTGCCAACACTTGTTATTTAGCTTGTTTGTTTTTTTTTAGTAATAGCACCTTAATGTGTGTGAAATGGTATCTGTTTGTGGGTTTTTTTTTTTTTTTTAGAAATAGCCCCTTAATGTGTGTGAAATGGTTTTTTTTTTTGGGTTTTTTTTTTTTTTTTTTTTTGGCGGCTGGCCGTTCTTTGTGGTTTTATGGATTAGTGATGCGCATTATTAAGAATACACAAAATTAGAACAATGTTGTAACACCAAGGTCAGGGGTTCATATCCCTGTACTGGCCAGCTGCCAAAAACAAACAAGCAAACAAACAAACACAAAATTAGAACACCATTTACTGACAAGGTTGATCTGATGATCATGTACAGAAACTGAACCCGAGAATTAGAGAATATAACTTCTCTTGAGGAACATAAAAAATGTTTCTGAACTTGACCAGGTTTCGAGCCATAGTACCAGACTCAGTTTCAAAAATCTGGTATGTAGGTTATGTTCTGTGTCAATAAAGCTTTTCAGTAAGACATCATTGACAAAAAGATAATTAAAAGAGTTACTTGAAAACTTACAAGCACACTTCTAATTATCTCATGGGTCAAGGAAGAAATCTTTTAATTGAAAGAAAAAGTCGATTTTAAAGTCTATTAGAAATTAGAAATTACCTAGAATTTAATTTTAGCAAAAATATCAAAAATCGTAGGATTTTGCTGAAGCTCTAACTAGAGAGGAATTTAGATCTTCAAACACTTGTTATTAGAAGCTGAGAAAAACTGAAAATCATTGTAATAAGCATCCAGCTTAAAAAGTTAGGAAAATGGGCTGGCCCGTGGCTCACTCGGTGGAGTGCGGTGCTGATAACACCAGGGCCGCGGGTTCGGATCCTATATAGGGATGGCCGGTTTGCTCACTGGCTGAGCGTGTTGCTGACAACCCCAGGCCAGGGGTTGAGATCCCCTTACCGGTCATTTTTTAAAAAAAAAAAAAAAAAAGTTAGGAAAAGATGGGCCAGCCCATGGCTCACTTCGGAGAGCGTGGTGCTCACAACACCAAGTCAAGGGTTAAGATCCCCTTACTGGTCATCTTTTTAAAAAAAAAAAAAAAAAAGTTAGGAAAAGATGGGCCAGCCCATGGCTCACTTCGGAGAGCGTGGTGCTCACAACACCAAGTCAAGGGTTAAGATCCCCTTACTGGTCATCTTTTTAAAAAAAAAAAAAAAAAAGTTAGGAAAAGATGGGCCAGCCCATGGCTCACTTCGGAGAGCGTGGTGCTCACAACACCAAGTCAAGGGTTAAGATCCCCTTACTGGTCATCTTTTTAAAAAAAAAAAAAAAAAAGTTAGGAAAAGATGGGCCAGCCCATGGCTCACTTCGGAGAGCGTGGTGCTCACAACACCAAGTCAAGGGTTAAGATCCCCTTACTGGTCATCTTTTTAAAAAAAAAAAAAAAAAAGTTAGGAAAAGATGGGCCAGCCCATGGCTCACTTCGGAGAGCGTGGTGCTGACAACACCAAGTCAAGGGTTAAGATCCCCTTACTGGTCATTTTTTTAAAAAAAAAAAAAAAAAAAATTAGGAAAATAGTGGTATCCAATCTGCTGTGTAACACAGTCTCTAAGATTATGATTTCTATTACTGAAATTTTCATTTCTGGCTTTATTTCTTTTTAACCATTTGCCTCTTTATTTCTCATGTTTTCCTATTTTATTCTAATCTTTGTAACTGTATCTTCTATTTCTTTAACCATCTCATACAAAGCCTTCCTATATTTTCTGACATTTCTAACTCTTTTAATACTTGGGGACTTAAATCTGCTGTCTGGTTTCTGTAGACTCTGTCTAACTGTGGCTTGCTTTCTCACATGTTGAGGGATCTTTGTTTTTTAGTTCATTCCTGATTCTAATTTGTGGTAGTGGTATAGGCCTTTTTGGGGGAAGTTTTCCAACAAATTGGGTTTGCCTTTGCTTCTGCAGGGTGTCAGGTATACCCCCACTCTTCTTGTTATTTCAAAAATCAATATGCTATTTTAGTACAGGGGTATCAGGGACACTGTTAAGAGCTGAATCCTTGTGTTCCCCAAAATTCGTATGTTGAAATCCTAAGCCCCAGTGTAATGGTATTAGGAGGTGGGGCCTCTGGGAGGTGATTAGATCATGAGGGTGGAGCTTTCATGAACAGGATTAGTGACCTTATAAGAAATATTCCTTGGAGTCTCTATCCCTATTTTCTTCCATGTGAGGTTACAAGAAGTTAGCAGTTTAAAGCCCAGATATTCTTTCCTGGATTAAGGATAATTTTCATTCTTTGTATCTTTCTGGTTTTTTTTTTTTTTTTTTTTTTGGCATGGCTAGCCAGTATGGGGATCCAAACCCTTGACCTTGATGTTATAACACCATGCTCTAACCAACTGAGCTAACCGGCCAACTAAGGGTAATTTTTTTCTGAATTTCTAATTTGCTAATTTTTTTCCACCATAAATGAATGTTGAATCTTATCCAATGATGTTTTGTATCCGTTGAGATGATTTTTTTTTTCTTTTTCCTTTTTTTCTTGGTGTGTGTGTGGCTGGCCAGTATGGGGATCTGAACCCTCCACCTGAGATGATTTTTCACATTTATTCAGTTAAAGTGATTAATTACACAGATTGATTTTCTTTTTTTTTTTTTTTTTTTTAAAGATGACCGGTAAGGGGATCTCAACCCTTGGCTTGGTGTTGTCAGCCAGTGAGCAAACCGGCCATCCCTATATAGGATCCGAACCCGCGGCCTTGGTGTTATCAGCACCGCACTCTACCGAGTGAGCCACGGGCCGGCCCCAGATTGATTTTCTAATAGTAAACCAACCAGGCATTCCCAGTAACATCCCATCCTAGTCATGATGTATAATACTTAAACAAAGAAAAATCACAGAAAGAGCCAAAAAAAAAAAGAGAAAGAAACAAAAAGAATAATCATTGCTGGAATTAGTTTTTTTTTGTTTTTTGTTTTTGTTTTTTTTTAAAAGATGACCTGGGCCGGCCCGTGGCTCACTCGGGAGAGTGCGGTGCTGATAACACCAAGGCCCCGGGTTCGGATCCTATATAGGGATGGCCGGTTTGCTCACTGGCTGACAACACCAAGCCAAGGGTTGAGATCCCCTTACCGGTCATCTTTAAAAAAAAAAAAAAAAAAAAAAAAAAAAAGAC
>NW_007728610.1:188199-218639 GCF_000696425.1 Galeopterus variegatus | reverse complement strand
CCCGTGGCCTTGGTGTTATCAGCACCACACTCTCCCAAGTGAGCCACGGGCCGGCCCTGGAATTAGTTTAATTTAGTTATTTTGTTTATTTTTTTTTAATTTTTATTGAATCATAATAGATTATACATATTTTGGGAGTTCAACGTTGACATATGTTGATCAAATCAATTTTACTAGCATATATATTGTTACAAAATATACTTATTCTTTATGCCCCTTGTCCAATCTCTCCTAATCCCCCTCTCCCTCCCCCACTCCACTCTAATTACCCTAGATTTCTTCTCTCCTAAGAGAGTAATGGTTACTCTGTTAATTTGTTGCCTAGATGATGTGTCCAATGCTGAGAGGTGTGATCAGGTCCCCCAATATTATCATAGAGCAGATGCTTCTTCTGTCACTCTGGAATGGGCTTTGTGGAGAGAGACATGCTCTTCTTTTCTTTGGTCTCTGCTAGTGTCTCTCCTTGTGACAACGCACTCCAGTGGCTGGTGGACCATCTGCGTGGTGGCTGTGGCGTCTAGCCGCTTTCGCGGCAGCCCTGGTTATTGTGATGGCTGTGGTGGGCCACCCACATGGAGGTGATGTTTTTTGGCATGCTCCTTACCTAGCTGGTGGTGGCGATGGCAGAGTGCCTGGTTGTGGGAGGAGGGTCTGGTCCCCAGCTTCATGCCTCATGACCGTGGGCTGTTTTGTTTATTTATTTGTTTTTTGGTGGCTGGCCTATAAGGGGATCCAAACCCTTGACGTTTGTGTTTTAACACTGTGCTCTAACCAACTGAACTAACCAGCCAGCCTGGAATTAAGTATAGGATTTTGCGTCTGTCTTTGTCAGGTTTTTGGTACTAAAGTAACACTGACTTTTTAAAATGAATTGAGAACTTTTTTTAAACTCACTGAGTTTGCATAAGAGTGACATTATTTCTTTCTTTATTATTTGGTAGCACTTACTGGGGAGGCTATCTGGGCCTGGAGTTTTCTTTGTAGAAAAGTTTTAAGTATATATCCAGTTCTTAAAATGAATATTATACTATTCAAGTTCTCTATTTTGTTCTTGTGTCAGGTTTGGTAATCTGTGTTTTTCTAGGAGTTTGTTCATTTTATCTAACACTTCACTTTTATTTTCATAAAGGTGTTTATAATAGTCTTCTATTTTCATCTTAAATTCTCTAAATATGTAGTTTTGTCTTTTTTCCATTTCTGATATTGTTTATTTGTGCCTTCTCTCTTTTTGTTTGTCTCATCAAGGGTTTATAAATTCTATTATTATTTTCAAAGACTCAACTTTTGGCTTTATTAATTTTTTTTTTTTTTTATTGTACTGTATTGTATTTCTATTTCAATAATTCCTGCTTGGATCTTTATTATTTTTATTTTCTTTGGATTTAATTTGTTCTTTTTTTTTTTTTTTTAAAAGATGACCGGTAAAGGGATCTTAACCCTTGACTTGGTGTTGTCAGCACCACGCTCAGCCAGCGAGCGAACCGGCCACCCCCATATGGGATCCGAACCCGGGGCCTTGGTGTTATCAGCACCGTACTCTCCCGAGTGAGCCACGGGCCAGCCCATTTTTTTTGTTTGTTTGTTTTGTTTTTTAAAAAGATGACCGGTAAGGGGATCTTAACCCTTGACTTGGTGTTGTCAGCACCACGCTCAGCCAGTGAGCGAACCGGCCATCCCTATATGGGATCCGAACCAATGGCCTTGGTGTTATCAGCACCGCACTCTACCGAGTGAGCCACGGGCCGGCCCTAATTTGTTCTTTTTTTTTCTAACTTCTTAAGATGGGTGTCCAGTTCAAATCGGTGGTGATAAGTAACAAAAGGAGCCAGGCAATGGGTCTGAGGCAGGCTTTAATGGAAATGCTCTCAGGTGAGGTTCTGCAGCCCACAAGGGAGTGAGGCCGGGGAAGTCGTGCCCAGGGTAGATACAAACAGGTATTTATAGGGGAGGGCTGTTGGTGACTTTTTTGCCCATATATGGTATGGAATTAAGCAGGGTTCAGTTTCCGGTTCCCACCTTCTGGGGAGGGTAAGGGGGGAGGGGTGGAGTTAACAAGATGAAGGCTCTGTCGCTACTTTGTTGCCGCTTTCTGGTCCTCCTCATCCAGCAGGCCCAACAATGGGTGCTTAGGTAATTTATTTTCAACCTTCTTTCTTTATTATTTTTTTTAAAGATGACTGGTAAGGGGATCTTAACCCTTGACTTGGTGTTGTCAGCACCACGCTCTCCCAAGTGAGCCACGGGCCGGCCCAAACCTTTATTTTTTAATAAGCTTTTAAGGATATAAATTCTCCTGTAATTATGGCTTTTCCTGAATCCTATATGTATTGATATCTCATATTTTCATTATTATACAGTTCAGCATATATTTTAATTTCCATTATGATTTTCTTTTTACTCATGAGTGACTTGGAAATATAATTCCTATTTTCAAAACATGGAGATTTTCAAGTTATATTTTTCTAATTAATTCCCAGCATAAGTCTAGTATAAGAAATATGCTAAAGTTTGCTCCATATACTAGAATATGGCTGATTCTGATAACTTTTGTATGCACATTAAAAGAATGTGTATTTTGTCATTACTGGGCCCTTTAATAAAAATTTAGGTCCCATTTTTGTCAGGTTGTTTATTAAAGCCTTATTGATTTTTAAAAATTATCCTTGTACAGGCCAGCTGCCAAAAACAAAAAAATTAGCTTACAGAGACATGATAAAATCTTTACAGTGATTATAGATTTGTATAGTTCTCATCGCAGTTCTGTCATTTTTGCTTTCTATGTTTTTAGACTATTATTACATGCATACGAATTTAGATTTTTCCCAATGTATTGAATGTTTGATCATTCTGAAACCTTCCTCTTTATTTCTGATAATGCTTCTGGCCTTGAAATCTACTATTTTTTGTTAACATAATTACCTTTCTTCTTCCTTCCTTTAAATCACTTTTATCCCTTTTTTAAGCCCAACTATATAATACTAGCAGAAGACGTACCTACTCCATTGTTCTTAATTTCTTCTGCAATTTTTTTTTTTTTTTTTTTTTTTTTAAATATGACCGGTAAGGGGATCTCAACCCTTGGCTTGGTGTTGTCAGCACCACACTCAGCTAGTGAGCAAACCGGCCATCCCTATATAGGATCCAAACCCGTGGCCTTGGTGTTATCAGCACCGCAGTCTACCGAGTGAGCCACTGGCCGGCCTTTTCTTATGCAATTTTAACTTTCCATTTGTCCTTTGTGAGACTGGCCGCACCGCGCTCAGCCAGTGAGCGCACCGGTCATCCCTATATAGGATCCAAACCCGTGGTGGGAGCGCTGCTGCGCTCCCAGCGCTGCACTCTCCCGAGTGCGCCACGGGATCAGCCCTAACTTTCCATTTGGAATCACATTTTTCCTGCCTGAAGAAGACCTTTAATATTCCTAATCACTTAGATCTGCTGTTAACAAATTCTTTTAGTCTTTTTCACCCCTCCACAGAAAAAAGTCTTTGTCTTACCTTCTTTCTGAATGATATTTTCGCTTTGTACAAAATTCTATGTGGGGGATTATTTTCTTTTCCCAGTTTCTCAACATAATTCCGATTTTCTGGTTCCCATTGTTTCTAGTGAGACTATTTTGATTTTTAGTTGCTCTTTTTAAGATAATGTGTCTTTTTTTCTTCTCTAGCTGCTTTTGAGGTTTTCAGCAATTTTACTGTGATGCACTAGGTGTGGTTTTCTGCACATATTTCCTGCTGTTTCTGGAGTTTGAAGTGTCTCCTTGATATGTAAATTGACATTTTTAATTAGCTTTGAAAAATTCTCTGTCACTAACTCTTCAATATGCTTTTACTACATTCTTGTTCCCCTCTCCTTCTGGAACTTCATATACATGTATGTTAGATCTCATGTGTGTTCTTAATCTCTTTCCTGTATTTTTCCATCATTTTATAACTCATTGCTTTACTGCAGATTTTTAAACCTATCTTCTAGTTTATTCATTCTCTCTTTACTTTGTCTAATTTGTTGTAATATACATCCTTTGAATTCTTAATTTCAGTTACATTATTTCCAGTTCTAGAATTTTCATTTGCTTTCTTAAAAATAGCTTCCAATTGTCTGCTAAATAGCTCCCTCTTGTCTTTCATTTCACTGACTATATTAAGTGTAGTTCTCTGCAACCCTTGTCTGCTAAGCCCATTATCTGGAGCCTCCATAAGTCTATTCATGGTCTATCATTTTCTCTTGATTTTCAATGATGCCTCATCTTCTCATGCATCAGATATTTATGTATTTTTTATCCCCATGTCCCAAGTATCAGTTACTTTTTATTGACTGCCAGCTAATGTATGTAAAATACAGTAGCTAAATTGAAGCTCAGGAAAAGGTCATCTTCTTATAGAGAGGATTTGCTTTTATTTCTGTCCAGCAGAGATCAAGATAGTAAATGCTGGGCTTCCTTACTTAAGAGGGCTGGTTTATTTCTGGTTGACTTTTACTTCTAGGGCAGTGATTCTCTAAGGGTAGTCTGTGGACCCCTGGGAATCCCTGGGATGGATTCACGGGGGCCACAAGGTCAAAACTTTTGACAATAATGATAAGACATTTGTGGAGTTTTTCTCCACTGAGTGGAAATTAGCACTGATGATAATGTCATTGGTGCTCTAGCATTGGTGCCTTGGCACAAATCAAGCCTATGGCACCAAAACATCTACTTGCAGTAAAAAGAAAATGAAAGTCAGTTTCACTTAAGAATGCCCTCAATGAGCAGTAAAAATTATTAATTTTATTAAATCTCAACCCTTAATATTCTGTATGACAAATTGAGAAGTATAGATAAAACACCTCTGTCGCATGCTGCAGTATGACATCTAGAGGAAAAAAATATGTGAGATTGAGTTGTACACTAAACTAGCTGCTTTTTTAATGGAACATCATTTTTACTTGAAAGAAAAACTAATAGATAAACTATGATTAGAGTCATTTCTGATGAGATCGGAGGTGATGTTAACAAATGTGATTCTTGGATCAAAAAATGTAAAACAATGCCACTCCTCAATAATTTGTCTGTTTTGCAAAATATAGCTATTTTTTATAAAATATATTATTTATATTAATATGTAATGGGCTAGTTTTAATTTTTTTTTTTTTTTTTCTAAAAAGATGACCGGTAAGGGGATCTTAACCCTTGACTTGGTGTTGTCAGCACCACGCCCAGCCAGTGAGCGAACCGGCCATCCCTATATGGGATCCGAACCCAGGGCCTTGGTGTTATCAGCACCGCACTCTCCCGAGTGAGCCACCGGGCCGGCCCCTAGTTTTAATTTTTTATGTGGTAAATATTGATAGATGCTGATAGATATAATCCACATAAAAGTCGTTTGGGGTCCTGAATCATGTTTATGATCATAAAGAAATCCTGAGACTGAAAGGACTGAGAACTTATGTCCTAAAGTAAATCTCTTCTGGATCCCAATTAAAAGGCTAGTACAAATACCTCATCCTTAGCAGGCCCTATTTCTGGAAACTGTCAAAAACGAATATGCTCTCAGCTTCTCATCCACTGATTTTTGGATTTCATAATTGCCTTGAAGGGAAAACAGACTTAAATTCTGGGCTAACTTCTGTGGACCTTCCTGGTGTCCAGATCTCTGTCCTGTAAGTCCCCAATGACTTGATATTTCCCTTGCACCTTCAAATAGACTTTCTTTCTAATAGTGTTTCAGTGGGAAACTGCTATCAATAGAATTATTCTGGTTTTTTTTTTTTTTTTTTGATGACCTCTCAATCCTTTTTCCTGTTTTCAATGATATCTTTAATTTCTTTAAACATCTTGTATTCGTCTGTTTTGTGTTGCTATAACAGAAATACCTGAAACTGGGTAATTTATAAGGAAAAGAGGTTTATTTGGCTTACAATTCTGCAGTAGCTGCATCTGGCACGGGCCTCAGGCTGCTTCTACTCATGGCGGAAAGTGGCAGGCAGCCGGCGGGTACAAGCAGATCACATGGTGAGAGGAAACAAGAGAGAGGAGAGGAGGTGACAGGGTCTTTTAAACAATCAGCTGTCGTGGGAACTAATAGAGCTAGAACTCACTCATTAATCCCTTCTCCCCCAGGGAGAGCATTAATCNTACTCATGGCGGAAAGTGGCAGGCAGCCGGCAGGTACAAGCAGATCACATGGTGAGAGGAAACAAGAGAGAGGAGAGGAGGTGACAGGGTCTTTTAAACAATCAGCTCTCATGGGAACTAATAGAGCTAGAACTCACTCATTAATCCCTTCTCCCCCAGGGAGAGCATTAATCCATTCATGAGGGATCCACCCCCATGACTCAATCAGTTTCCAACACTGCCACACTGGGGATCAAATTTCAGTTTTGGAGGGGACAACATATCCAAACTCCATTACATCTTAAATATATTTATGTTGGCTCTAGAGCTTTCTCTGCTGACTCTTGGTCTTTAAACCTTGTTTTGTCATGTGCATTTCAACTGTGAACTCATGTGTTGGAATGCTACTGGTGGGAAACTTCTGAGGTCTCTGAAGAAGATACATGTTTTCAAAAAGGATTTGTATAATTTTTTTGAGACATCTCTCATGGTTGAAAATTTCAAACAGATACAAAATTAGAAAGAATAGTATAATATCCCATGCAGCCATCACCCAGCTTCAATTATTGTCCACTCATGGCCATCCTAGTTTTCATTGATAACCTCTATCTATATTCCTCTCATGTATCATTATGTGTAAACTCCGACATCATATAATCACATCCATAAATATTTCACTGTGGGCCTCTAACATATAGAAGTACCTAAAAAAAACCCCAAAACCATAATAGCATTTTCACACCTTAAAAACTTGAAATAATTAATTCCTTAATATCATCCAACATTCAGGCAGTGTTCAATTTTTAATCGTCTCATAAAATTCATATTTTAGTGTGTATTTGTTTGAACCTTGACCCAAATAAGGTCTACACATTGCAATTGGTTGATATGCATATTAAGTCCCTTAACTTGTAAGTTTCCCTTCAATCTCTTTTTTCCCCCTTATAATTTATTCATTGAAAAACTGGGGGGCTGGCCTGTGGCTCACTCGGGAGAGTGCGGTGCTGATAACACCAAGGCCCCGGATTTGGATCCCATATACAGATGGCCGGTTCGCTCACTGGGTGAGTGTAGTGCTGACAACACCAAGTCAAGGGTTAAGATCCCCTTACCGGTCATCTTTAAAAAAAAAAAAAAAGAAAAAACTGGGTTACTTGTCCTGTAGAGTTCCCCACAGTCTAGAGATTTATTGAATATATCCCTCTGGTATATTTGCCATAAATTTCAGAAGCTTAATTGGATTCATGTTTCACTGTTTTGTTTTTCTTTTTTTCCTTGTGTCTCACTTTAAATGAAAATGCTTATCTTTTTTTTTTTTTTTAATCCAAATAATATGAAAACAGGCCCATTTCTTCGGAGCTTAGGCCCTTGACTGTACGTTTTCTTTTTTTTTTTTTTATAAGATGACCGGTAAGAGGATCTTAACCCTTGACTTGGTGTGGTCAACACCACGCTCAGCCAGTGAGCCAACCGGCCATCCCTATGTGGGATCCGAACCCTTGGCCTTGGTGTTATCAGCACCTCACTCTCCCGAGTGAGCCACAGGGCCGGCCCCTGACTATGCATTTTCTAAGAAGACTCTCCTTGCACCCACACAGAGCCAAGGCCAAGGCAAACTTTTTCATACCATCTTTTCCATGTACTGGAATTTTTTCCCCTTAGTTCACTCTGTTTCCTAAGGTGTAGTCTTTTTGCTAGTCCAGCTTTGAAAAGGGGTCTCTGATCTTACTTCTGGCTCTGACTGGGAGTGTTTGTCTGTTTCCCAGCATATGGTCTAACCTCTAGGCACCTGGGGTAAGGGACGCCCTCAGGCAGCTGACAGCTTCAGCTGGTCATTACCCAGCATTGACCCTTCTCGCAAGGACTTCCCTTTTTTTTGCTGTTTCTGTTGTCATCGTTTTTTGTCTTTCTTTTTGCAAGCTCACCCAAGCACTGTAAAGGGTGGAGCTGTTTCGTATTGGAGGATTTCAGTACATTTAGGTTACCTCATTCTTGGAAACCCTGAACACGTACTTAATCATGCAGTTTTATAATTGTCTTTTAACTATCCCCTATCTAGAATTTCAAGCAGAGAGAAGGGGGTGTTATATGGTGATTTCTTCCAGAAAATGATGTTAAACCTAAGATCTGAAGGGTAAGGAGGAAGCAGGGAGGATGCAGTGTTTTGAAAATTGGGAAGAGAATTCCAAACAGAGTCGGCACTTGCATGAAGCCTTTGTGACAGAAAGAAAAGAAACTGGAACAAAGGCAAAGGGCCTGGGATGACCCAGCCAGGGAAGACCTGCTCCAGCCTCACAGGCAAGGCTGGGTTGGAGCAATGAGATTCCCCCTGCAGTGGGAATCTTTGGTGTGATCCCATCGTGCAGCCTCCCGTATCTCTGCAAAGGTTACAGGATGTGCAAAGGACCTGGCCGCCCCCCCACCCCCCCAAACGGATGGTTATTCTCACTAGACCAACTAGGAAGTTGTGGCTGAAAACCAAGCCCAGAAGTTTCTGGACAAGCATGGATTCATGCTTGAAGGACAAGACTACCCTGTAAACTCAGAGCCAGTGGGCTGGTCTGGGTAGTAAATACCACACCCTGAGATTCCTTCGCTCAGTGTCCCACCTTCCTTTTCTTGTGCTGTTTGGGAGGCATTTTCCTCAGCAGGGAACTCCAGCCCCAAAGTAACAAAAGAAGCCTGGGTGGCTTCCCCTTGGGGGGTAGCTGCCTGGGAAGCTGGCCAGGGTGCAGGTTGGGGCGAGGGTCTGCTGAGAAGGGCTGAGCCCTCTTCATATGCCTGCCAATAGCGCCGCACACCTCTGCTACCAGGCATATCTTTAATAAACACACAAGTTGAACGACTCCATTAAAAGCCATTTACTTGTTGGTTGGTAGACTTTGAAAGAACTCACTCAAATGATGCCTGAATAATATATCCCTCTTTTTAGAGTGTTATTAGTTTCCTACGGATACCATGCCACAAAGCGGGTGGCTTAAAATAGGAGACATTTCTTTTCACACAGTTCTGGAGGTTGCAAGTCCAGAACCAAGGTGCTGGCAGAGTTGGTTTTTTCCTGAGGGCTTTGAGGGAGAATCTGTCCCTCGCCTCTCTCCTAGCTTCTAGGTTGCCGGCAATCCTTGTTGTGCCTTGACTTATAGGTGCATCACTCCAACCTCTGCCTCCATCCTCACGTGGTGTCTCCCTGCGTGTCTCTGTCTTCACACGGCCATCTTCTTATAAGGATACCAGTCATATTGGATTAAGGGCCCACCCTAATTCACTATGACCTCATTTTAGCTTAACTAATTACATCTGCAATGATCTGACTCCCAAATAAAACCACATTCTGAAGTACTTGGGGTTAGGACTTCAATATATCTTTTTTTGTGTGTGTGGCTGGCCAATATGGGGATCCGAACTCTTGACCCTGTTGTTATAACATCGCACTATAACCAACTGCGTTCTAACCCACTGAGCTGACCATCTAGCCCAGGACTTCAATATACGTTATTGGAGGACACAACTCTTCTCATAAGAGAGGGTGAAAATAGAAGTGAAATACTATGATATCTGACTAAATGCTACCTGCTGTCTTTAACCTCCACAGCATGCTAGGCCTCTGTGTCTGCGGGTTTAATAGACTCTTCAAAGAAGGCAAAAGAAATTTTCCAAGTTTTTCTCACTCATGGACTCAGGCCAGGTTTGTCAGCATCAGAATGCATGGGGTTTCTGTCCTTGCTGAAGACTTCACCAGGAGACACAAGAAGTGATGTGAGAACTCTGGCAAGAAGATTTAAAGTCATAAAGGAGGGAGGAGAAAAAATGGAATATTTTTGGAATTTATGTTGGAGTATGAAATAGTGGTCTTATTTTATAATTATTTCAAGTGGTTATCCAGTTATCCTTCTGCTCTTTATTGAGAAAACATGCGTAGTATATTGATTTGCAAGTGCTTCTTATTACACACTAAAGTTTTATGTATATTTGTGTCTTTCCATTCAGAATTGTAATGTGCATCTCTACTTCAAGTGTGCTTCAGAAAGTGCTGAAGTTTTGTTAATCTATATCCTGCACGATGACATTTATTTCTTGGTCTTTTGTCTGTTGTCGCTGTAACCAAAACAAAACCTTTTTTTGCTATATTTGCTAATTGTTTACTTTGAGAATAAAAGCTATTGATTTTCCTCAGGTACATTTTTTTTTTTTTAAAAGATGACCGGTAAGGGGATCTTAACCCTTGACTTGGTGTTGTCAGCACCACGCTCAGCCAGTGAGCGAACCGGCCATCCCTATGTGGGATCCGAACCCGGGGCCTTGGTGTTATCAGCACCGCACTCTACCTAGTGAGCCACGGGCCGGCCCGTCAGGTACATTTTATAATCAGGTCTAATTAGCTGTAATGATTTTTCAGATAATTCGTTAGGGTTTTCAGTGGAGACACACACATCATCTGAAAATATTGATACTGTTCTCTAAATATGGTCTATGCTTCTCTGCCTCAAGGTCTTTGATTCTGCTGCTGTTGTCTGAATTTCCATCATTCCTGTCTCTCAAAAGCCTACTCTTCTGCAAGACCCAATTTCTCTGTGAAACCTCTTTCAACTTCCCTGGAAGAGTTAATTCACCTCTCCCTAAACTTCCATAAAACTTTGCACATGCCTTTATTATAACTCTATCATACTGCATTATAATTATCTGCTTATAAATCTGCTTTCCCCAAGGACACTCAAAAAAAGCACGTATTTCTCCTCTAGGCTCTGAGTCAAGTTGGAGAAGTTCTGTTGGAGGAGGGAGGTGTGATGCTCTCCCTCACCTGCAGCTGGTGTCAGGTGCGGAAGAGGCTGGGAGTGCGGAGTGAGGGGGGACACTGAGGAATGAAGGGTTAGACAGGGGAGTCCATTAGCCGGGGAAGAGCTGGAACCAGAACCCAGACCTAGGACCACGACTTTGCTGCCTCTCCGAGATGCCTCTCCAGGTGCTGGGCCTTCTGTCTCTCTGGCTCTCTTCTGGCAGCTCCAGTGGGGACTTGATCAACTGGGGAAAGAAATGGAACGTTATTCTGTGTCCTGTACGCCCAGCGAGGGTTTCATCCGTGCGTCCTTGAGAAGAATCGCGCCACCTACAGGCCCAGTGAGGAACTTCTCTTCCTGCCCGTCGGTCTATGACTTGAATTCCAATTCCCCCAGCCCATGTTGAGATCCCCCCCGCAGAGCTAGAGTCTTCTGTTTGGAGGCTGCCCGGAGAGTTACGGGTCATACTTGCTGAGATAGAAACTGGGTCTCATCTTCCTTTGCTTCCCACTGCGAATTCCCAACTGGGCCAGAACAGTGCAAGGAGGAAGGCTCAGCTCACTGTGATTCAACCAGTTCGCTGCTCTGGGATTCTCCGTCTCACCAAGAAAGCCGCAGGGAAGCCCAGGTTGCCAGGCGCGGGAAACAAGGCAGCTTTCTTTTGCATAACGCCTTCGGACAAACCGCTGTCAGGCCTGGAATGCACACACCTGTACCTGAGGAGGCGCCTTTGAATTCCTTCTGTTCTGTGGTCTCCTGGGGGCTTGGCCGGCGAGAGTGGGTGGAAGTCTGGCAGCCCGTGCCCTGGGAGGGAGCACCCCACCCAGACCTCCACGTGGGGCGGCCACCGGGGGAGAGATGGCGCCAGCCTGCTGATCAAGTCCCCCGAAGTTCTTCCTCTGGTCTCCCCCACTCCCTTCCCCGCCTGCAGGTCCCACCCCGCCCCTGCCCCGGACCCATGGGAAACAAAGCTTTCTGAAAAGAAATCCTTGAGTGACAGCTTCCGGAAGGGATTTCAGACCTGGAGTGGACCACAGAGGGCAGCCACCAAGACCCTTTGTCCTGCCAGCCTCAGGCTGGCCGTACTTCTTTCTCGCTTCCTGTTCTCCACCTGACAGATGAGGAAATGACTTTCCCAGGTCTCTGGCTGATCGGTGGCAGAGCAGCACTAGTATTTATTTACCTTTTATAACCTGTCCTGTCAGAATTATTTCATAGCATAATCCTGCTTGACCTTATCAGGTTAGTGCTGCTCAGGAATCACTCACTGTTTTGGAAACATAATAATATGATCAGAGAGAAATATTATTATTATTTTTAACTTTTTGGTGGCTGGCCGATGTGGGGACCTTGGTGTCATAAGGCTGTGCTCTAGCCAACTGAGCTAACCAGCCAGCCCCACGCACTATGTTTTCTTCCTTTCTTTCTTTTTTTTTTTTTTTTTGTCTTTTTCGTGACCGGTAAGGGGATCGCAACCCTTGGTGTGGTGTCGCCCACACCGCGCTCAGCCAGTGAGCGCACCGGCCATTCCTATATAGGATCCGAACCCGTGGTGGGAGCGTCGCTGCGCTCCCAGCGCTGCACTCTTCCAAGTGCGCCACGGGCTCGGCCCCGCACTATGTTTTCTGACTGAACCTGGCCTAGTCCTCCAGGGGGCAGCCCCACCCCCGTCTGCAAAGAGAAGTCGATCACTGCTACTCAACAGAGGGAGGAAGTGAGGACCCCAAGACAGCTGACCTTCAGCCAGAAGGTAGCCAAACAGGAGCAAGAGAAAGTACAAAAAGTTGTACAGGCTATAGTTCTACTCATTGCTTTCTTCTGTGGAGAAGATCCTTCTGAAAAGTTCAAGGACCAAGGGGCCTTTCTTCTTGGTGGGGGCAGAAAGAGAAGAGATGGCGCTCAGGGACCAAGAGTCCTGGGCAGAGCCCGTCACAGTTCAAGAAGAGCCCAGGGAGGTCTGCTGGCCCTTCAGGCCTGGGCTACCTCTCCTAGAAGAGCAAGGGGTGTACCTCACCTCCGTGGGGTCTCTCTGCAGCTAGAACAGAGACAGCCATGGCTACGTTCTTGAACAAGGGTTGGTGCAGAATGAGAGAGTGAGGAGGAGAGGAAATAAAGACAAAGGAGGGGAGGAGGAGACAGAATGGATATGGGACCCACCAGACCTTTCCTTAAATAAAGGTGCATTTCTTGGAGGCAGAGAACCCTGTGCCCGATGTGGCGAGCAGGCTGGTGATGGTGGAGTTGAGCATGAGGGGTCAGGAGGGGCCCCAGCTATAGCAGGGGAGGGAAGGGCTCGCCCACAGCTGAGCACAGGCCTCCCTCTGGGGGTGTAGAAAGGCCTGGCTACAGTTCTAGATCTCAGGCCAACACAGCCAGTCTTTCGGCTGAGTGTCTACACTCCTCCAGAGACTAAGGGGAGGATATGATGGCTGAGAAATCTTAGCTAGAAAACAGTCCTAGACATTTCTCATCCCTGAAAGGCTTCTGAGTTAACAGCAATGTGACAAACCACAAGAGCTCCAAGGAGGCGAACAGAAGTGAGCACAGTGATCGCGTTGGTTCCAGAACCAGCAACCTTTCTCTGTGTCTTCTGGGCCCAATCAGGCAGGTGACCAGGGACAGCTATGAGACTACACGGCCCTTATGAGGAGCAGAGGACTCACAGAGGGCCAGGGGCTATACTCTGTAAATGGTGTCCAAAGCAAGACACATTTTTTTTACTAGTGTGCCAGGTTGTATTTTCCAAAAATGACCACACCAGTTTTTCCAGTTCCACATACCTTCCAGAACCCATCCTATGGGATTCTTCCCCATCAAGAGGTGAAGACCATTTTCCCTCTACTTGAACCAGGGTAGGACCTTATGATTGCCTCAACTGACAGAATGCAGCAGAAATGATGATCTGTGACTTCCAAGGTTTGGTTCTCAAGGTGATAGATACAGTTTTCTCTCTTGGGACATGTGTGTTGGGTGCCCTGAACTGACATACTGATATTTAAGATGCCTAGCTAACCTGAAGCCACCATCTGGGGAGATTACACACCCACACACATATATATATATACTCATACACACACACATACACACACACGCACCCATACATGTATATATGAGAGAGACAGAGGCTCATGGAGCCCCAGCTGTTCTAGTCCCCGGTTGTTTACATCTTCCCAGCCCAAGTAGAAGTCACAGGAGTGAGTGAGCTTCAGACAACTGCAGCCCCCAGCCCAAAGCCACTCCAGCTTATGCTGGAAGGAGCAGAAATGAGCTGTCCCTGCCCAAACTGCCCAGACTGCGACTCATGAGCTAAAAATGTTGTTTGAAGCCACTAAGATTTGGGGTAGCTCATTGTACAGCGTCAAATAATCAGAGCACACACCATTTCTTTGCCTCATTCAATGCTCTCAATAAATGTTTGTTTTGTTTCTGTTTTTTGGCAGCTGGCTGGTACAGGGATCCGAACCCTTGACCTTGGTATTACAACACTGCTCTCTAACCAGCTCTCAGTAACTGTGAGAGGCATGTTTCGCCATCCTTAGTTTACAAGCAAAAATAACCAAGGCTTAGTTACAAGATGTTATGGACTGAATTGAACCGCCCCGAAGTCATATGTTGAAGCCACATACACAATGGCACTATTTGGAGATAGGGCCTTTAGGTGGATAATGAAGGTTAAATGAGGTCATAAGGGTGGGGCCCTGATCTGATAGGTCTTGTGTCTTTATAAGAAGAGGAAGAGATAGCAGACCTCATTCTCTATCCATCATATGAGGACACAGGGAGAAGGTGGCCATCTACAAGCCGGAAACCAACTCTTATGGCAACTTAATCCCAGACTTCTGTCCTTCAGAAGCATGAGAAAATAAATTTTTGTTGTCTAAGCCACCCAGTCTGTGGTATCTTGTTATGACAGCCTGAGAAGACTAATGCACAAGATAGGTGGCACAGCCGTGATTCATACCACAAATCTCTGACTCCAATATCTGCAGCATGCTCAGCACACTGCTGAAATGTCAGAACAAGACTGTCCATGAGTGATGGAGCTCCTCGGTCCAGATTCACAAGATAGGGTCTTTTTTTTTTTTTTTAAGATGACTGGTAAGGGGATCTTAACCCCTGACTTGGTGTTGTCAGCACCACGCTCTCCCAAGTGAGCCACAGGCTGGCCCTAAGATAGGGTCTTTATCTAAGTAAGGGTCAGGCAGAACCTGAGACAGAGTGCCCTTTAACTTAGGATTTGCTTGATTTTCCAGGAGAGCTCAAGGGCTGATCCAAGAAGCAGCTCCAAGAGGCAGGTTTCAGAGGACGAAGGAGGCACCAATTCTTACCTAGAATAGCATAGACCTGGGGTAAACCCTGAATGATGTTAGGGACTTTGGCACTAGGTCAAGAAATGGGAACATAACCAGGTTGTTTTCTTTGCCTTCCTCTCTTTCACCATATTTATTGAGTGTCAGTGATCTGCCAGGAGCTATTTTGGGCATTGGGAATAGAGTGGCAAACAAGACAAGGTCCTTGATCTCATGAAACTTACATTCTATGGGGAATAGAAAGCAAATGAGTGAACACAACAACAAACAAATTAGCTTTTTTTTTTTTTGGCAGCTGGCCAGTGTGGGGATTGAGCCCTGGACCTTGGTGCTACCAGCACCATGCTCTAACCACTTAGATAACCTGCCAGCCTTAATTTAGCTGTTAATTGTGATAAGGGCTATGAAGAAAATTAACAGCTGACCTGAGAGACAATGCCTCAGGGAAGGGGGCTCTGAGGATGTGGCATTTGAGTTGGACTATAAAGAATAAGAAGTAGCAACAAGTGTTCCAGGCAGAAGGCAGTGCAGGTGCAAAGGCCCTGAGGTGGGAACAGCGAGGCCCATCCAAGAGACACACAGAGGGAGTCGCTGAGGTTAGAGCCCAGTGATGAGGTGAGAAGAGGTTGGAAGGAAAGCCAGTAAGGTGGGCCAGACCTCCCAGGCCTGTGGGCCACAAGCACGGAGGAGTTCGATTTTAGTAAATTAAAGGGAGGCTTTTTGTAATTGTGGTGCAGGACAAGGGGAAGAAATGCACAGAGGTTTCTGGGTTCAGGTGAGCTGAGGACACACTGTTGTTGATGAAAAGTAGGTTCATCCCTGTGAGGGTCAGGACAGGCCCTGTGATGAGCCCTGCGGTGCTTAATTCCAGGTGTCAACTTGATTAGATTAAGGAATACCTAGAAACCTGGTAAAGCAATCTTTTTGGGTGTGTCTGTGAGGGTGTTTCCAGAAGAGATTAGAATGTGGTCCTGAGTGGACTGGGTGGAAAAGATCCGCCCTCAATATGGGCAGGAACCATCCAATCCACCGTGGGCTGGAAAGAGCAAAAAGGTGAGGGAAAGGTGAAGCTCTTGCTCTAACCACCAGAGCTGGGATACACTCTTCTGTCCTGTCATGGACATCAGAGTTCGAGACTTTTCAGCATTTGGCATCCATGTCTCACACCAGCAGCACCTCCAGGCTCTCAGGCCTTTGACCTGGGACTGAGAATCACACCGTCAGTTTACCTGGTTCTGAGGCTTCCAAAATTGGACTGAGCCACATTCAAGGCATCCAGTGTGCAGACAGGCTGTTGTGGGACTCCCTAGCCTTCACGATCACATGAGCCAATTTCCCTGATAAATCCCTTGTCATGTATTTACACACATATCCTACTGGTCCTGTCTCTCTGGCGACCCCTGACTAGTACTTGCCCTTTGGGTCTCTGTTATCTGCTCAGCCAGAACCCTCTCTTCTGCTGCTAGGGACATGGGAAAGAAATGACCACTTGCTTCCTTCCAAAATTGATCCCCAGGGCACAGGGACATTGGAGCACTGAGTACTCAAAGCTGGGAGTAGGGACTGATGCCCCAAGTGTAGCCAGGAGAGAGTAAAGGGAGAGTAAATGCTTGTATTAGTTTCCTATGGCTAAAATTCAAGCATGTCTCGTAGCTTAAAAGAACACAAATTTATTATCTCACAGATCGGTAGGTCTAAAGTCCTAGATGGGTCTCATCAGGTAGGATCAAGGTGTTGGCAGGGCTGAGCTTCTTTCCGGAGGATTGTTGGGAGAATCCATTTCCTTATCTTTCCATTTCTTGGCTCATGGGTCCTTCCTCTGTCTTCAAAGCTGGCAATGGCAGGTTGAGTCCTTCTCACACTGCCATCTCTTCTGGTTCTTCTGTCATCTCATCTCCCTCTGACCACAGCCTGAAGGGTTCTCTGCTTTTAAGGACCCATGTGATTAGATTGAGCCCACATGGATAATACCGGATGATTTCTTCATCACAAGATTCCAGTATTAGTCCATTTCTGTTGCTTGTAACAGAACACCTGGAATTGGGTAATTTATAAAGCAATAGAATTTATTTCTTACAGTTTTGGATGCTGGGAAGTCCAAGGTCCAGGTAACACTTCTGGTGAGGGCCTTCTTGGTTGTGACTCTCTACAGCAATATAGAGTGTCACATGGCAAGAAGGGCAAGAACAAGAGAGGTAACCTTCTCACTCACTCTTTTTATTTTTTTTCAAAAGATGACCGGTAAGGGGATCTTAACCCTTGACTTGGTGTTGTCAGCACCACGCTCACCCAGTGAGCAAACCGGCCATCCCTATATAGGATCCGAACCTGGGGCCTTGGTGTTATCAGCACCACACTCTCCCGAGTGAGCCACGGGCCGGCCCTCACTCACTCTTTAAAAGCCGTCAGAACCATGCCCATGACAACCCATTAAACCATCAATTCATTACTCCATGCATGGATCAATCCATTCACAAGGACACAGTCCTCAAGATCCACTTACCTCTTAAAGGCCCCATCTTCTACCACCATATTTGGGATTAAGTTTCAACATGACCTTGGGGGTGGACATTCAAACCACAGCAATCTCTAACTTAATTACAAAAGTCCCTTTTTCTATGTAAAATGACATACAGTTTCCTGAGATCAGGATGTAGACATCTTTTGGGATCATTATTCTGCCTACCACAATGCTAGCTAAGAGCTAAAAGAAGAGTAAAAGCGGACAGGTCTGGAATTCTTCAGGTTGGTACATCCAGAGATTCTATTTAATAAATCCTTTTGAGGGGGGAGGGGGAACTGGGGTGGGGATAGGGAGGGGGCAATGGCTGGCCGGTACAGGGATCCGAACCTGTACGTTGGCGTTCTAAGGCTGCACTCTAACCAACTGAGCTAACTGGCCAGCCTCATACATCCTTTTTCACCCCCCACAAGGAATTTCTTTTGCTTAATTTGGGTAGTAAAAACACCCATTTAAACCAGATTAAAGTTAATACATGAGACAACATGATTAATAAATCCTTTTGATAATCTCTTTGTTTGAAGTTTTGTGCTTGGTCAGGGATACAGATAAGAACAATTATCTCGTATTGGTAGCCTGTCCTGTACAAGGTACTTTACTGTAACTACCGCTACTTACTACTTACGGCAATCACAGCTTGTTTGTTGTGTAGTTGCCACATGCCAGCCATTGTGAGAAGTGTTTCCCATGTGTGATGAGAATAAAAATTCCTTATATGTAGTGTTCTTACTCTTTTTCTCTCCCTCCACCAGCTGAATAAACATTTGCCTTTGCCCTCCTACCTTCTCCCCCTTTCCTGCCGTTCAAGGGGACTTTGTTCTTTGCAAACCATAGTTTGCATATTTTGTGGTTCAAAATTGGAAGAATGAGTAAAGAGAGACTGCACTGTGGCCCTGGAGTTCATTGTCATTTCAGAAAAGCCCTTCACAGGTCTCCTATATTGGATCTCCTGTGTTCCAGTTTATTAAGCTATTGTTGCTCAGTTTCCAATGAGCCCTTTTATACTCTGCTCTGTGAGCTGCACCTGAGACTCTGCAAACCACATTTCTGCTTTGTCAGCTGGCCGTCCATTAGCTTTGCCCATACATGGCAAGAACGGCAAGAGCAAGGTGCCAGAGGGAGGCTGCAAGGCTGAAAGACAGGGAGGGGATCTGCTCCTTCCTGTTTGCTCCTTATTCCTGTCTGTGTCATCCTGGCAGCATTTTCTCGCCCCAGCAGACGCAAATGGTTCTGGTAGCAATGGCTGACTTCAGTTTGCATATTTTCCCCACATTCTTAGAACCAGCCTCATTTTGCCCATAGAGAAATGATGCATCCTCCTCAGGAATCTGAGTCCCAGCCCCTGGGAGTTCCCCTCTGAGATCCTGAGGCACCAGCACCAAGACAGCAGTGGCCCTTTCTCAGATATCTGGGTCCCAGCTCTATTGGACCCTTCTTCAACTTTGCAAGTTCTACTACGCTCAACCTCTTTCTTTTGTTATTCTAGTCCTAGGTGGTAGCTGCTTCCTGGAGCTGCTAGTTTCAGTGTGTCCTTTCTGCATTTTCAGGTATTAAACACTTTGTTAATAGTACTTTATATTAAATTCTCTGCTAAAATAACTGGTATGGTTTCTGTTTCCTCACTGGACTCTTACTGATACGTAAATGGACACCAGAAATAGTTCCAGGAAACAGACTTTCAAAGATAGGACACTGTTTGGGTCCTATTCTTGAACATGAATGCAGTGCCGAGGTCCTTGCCAGTGAGAAATAGAAGACAGTAATTCATGGCATGTAGTGGTAATGTAAATGATCCAACTATCACCTGTGGTTGTTATGATGAAATGCCACTGACATTTATAGTACTTGACATTTATGGTAGTAATGATAGCCACAAGGACTGTGGGCTTCTAATATGCTGGAATGCTTATAGAAAGAAAATGACGAGTTTGGGTCTATGAACTACCAGCTCAAGTTACAGCGAGAGAACTTGAAAGATTCTATAAGCCTTAAAGTATCTCCTTTCCTATAGTCACAGGACTGACTTTTCTGAAAACGAATACAAAATTGAATAGTGTGGTTTGCAGAATTACTACGTACATATAATCCACAGCCTTACCAAATCTCTTGTGTGAGTGTTAGGGCATTGATCGGGAAGGAGTTGAACTCTGAGACTTGGAAGCGGGTTTCTGAGTAGAACAGATGAAGTTGAGAATCTCGAACCTCCAAGTCATTCTGAGCTTCTGTTTGACAGTCAAAGCAACCTGCCCTCTCGTGTCTGCAGGGAATAGACTCTCTTTGCTTGAAGACCCTGCAACAATGTCATGCCCCATCCTGAACACACATAATTAGGGTCAGATCTCTGCATGCTCCAGGGGACAAACACATGAGATTATAACTACAAAAAATGGCAAGATTTTGATAACTTAACTCAACAGTAACATGGGGAATATATGTGGGAATGGATTGCAATTTTAGATCAGGCTAAATTTGAGATGAGGGCTCTTACCAGAGATTCTGTACTTAATACATTAACTTGTACAGCTGGAAGTGGCTCTAACAGTTTACTTAGTTAACTTATTGAATTTTGGACTCAACGAGAACTTTCTTCAATGAGTTTGAGATGTCAGAACTTCAACAGCATAACGCAAAGGAAGGAATACCATTGGGGTGAGAATGTTGGAGTGGTTATATCAGGAGTAACCTGTACACCTTCCTCCTTCGCTACATCCTCCTAGAAGGCCCAGGAGACACTATTTTCCCCAAGAAATTGAGAAATACATTCATGAGGGGAACATCAGTATTCTTTAAAACTCTGCAGTAGCTGTGACAATGGAAATTGCCACCACTGAAATTTCAATAAGATGATGAGATTTGGGTGTAGCAAATACCAAGTGACAGCCTTTAACTACCAGCAGTAAGGTAGGCACGTTGATAGTAATTGGAAGCGAGAGTAGAGTACTTTAACCCCTAGTGTTCTTGGGTAGTGATGAATTGATCACAGTACCCCCTGGAATGAAATACGAGGTACTTCAAAAAGCTCATGGAAAAATAGAATTGAAAGATAATATCTCTCCATGAAGTTTTTGAAGTACCCTCATAAATGAACAGCCTACTAAAATATGAATCTATGTAATGGGGAAAGTTTCAGGTCTGGTATAACAAAAGGAAGAGATTTGGATTATTACAACAACAGCAGCTAAATTCAGTTTGCAGTTTTTCCAGCACTTGCTGAACCAGCGTCACAGTGCCTCACTTCAGAAACACCCAGCTGGCTGCTGTCCCCTCCTTAAAGGTCTAGTTCCCAGGTTCACAGGGGCTCTTCTCTGAGGTCAGGACATCAACACCAGCTGAGTAGTGCCCCCTCCATAGAACGTGGGGTTTCAGCTCTTTGGTGTCCTTCCTCTAAGTTTCTAAGGCTGTGTTCTCTCCTCCCTGAGAACGATAGAAGCTTCCTATAATCATCACCTTTATGATGCCTTAAGGGTTAGGATTTATCCTTTCAGTTACATAGTTAACAAATGTATACTTAGGTAACATTACATTCCCTCTATTTAAATAATGGTCCAGTTTCTCTCATCTGTCTTTTTTTTTTTTTTTTTTTAAGATGACCGGTAAGGGGATCTTAACCCTTGACTTGGTGTTGTCAGCACCACGCTCACCCAGTGAGCTAACCGGCCATCCCTATGTGGGATCCGAACCCTTGGCCTTGGTGTTATCAGCACCGCACTCTCCCGAGTGAGCCACAGGGCCGGCCCCAGTTTCTCTCATCTGTCTTTTTTTTTTTTTTTAAGATGACCGGTAAGGGGATCTTAACCCTTGACTTGGTGTTGTCAGCACCACGCTCACCCAGTGAGCTAACCGGCCATCCCTATGTGGGATCCGAACCCTTGGCCTTGGTGTTATCAGCACCGCACTCTCCCGAGTGAGCCACAGGGCCGGCCCCAGTTTCTCTCATCTGGATGGTCCCTGGTTCATACAGAAATGGGTACCAAATCGGGCCGGCCCATGGCTCACTCGGTAGAGTGCGGTGCTGATAACACCAAGGCCAAGGGTTCGGATCCCACATAGGGATGGCCGGTTAGCTCACTGGGTGAGCGTGGTGCTGACAACACCAAGTCAAGGGTTAAAATCCCCTTACCGGTCATCTTAAAAAAAAAAAAAAAAAAAAAAAGAAATGGGTACCAAAAGCAGTCTCAGAAAACAGACTCTCACAGATGGTATTTTTGGATTGGTTTGGTCATAGCCTTGGGTTTCTTGTCAATGAGAAATGCAGTATTAGTATCCAAGCATGCAGTAGCATCATGATTAATTAAATTACCATTTATGTTTGGTTGTGATGAAGCACCTACTAAAGCCTTTCCCCAAAGAAACTTTCTACCATTTACTAGAACGATTATAAGAATAGTTTACTAGAATTTCTCATTTACTGAGAAAAAGGAATTATTTAGAGCTTTCAGGGATTGGTAGGCACTGGCTCTGAACTGATGCTGATTCCTAGAGTCTCAAAATGCCACTGTGCCACCAATTAAATGGGGGCTACTATGGGTCAGATATGTCACCCAAAAGTTCATATATTGGAAACTTGGTCTCCATTGTAACAGTGTTAAGAGGGTGGGAAAACCAATTATGGCATTTGAATGGTGGGACCTTTAAGAGATGATTAGATTGTGAGGGCTCTGCCCTAGTGAATGAATTGATCGATTCATGGAGTAATGGGCATGGTTCTGATGGCTTCATAAGGAGAGTGAATGAGCAAGTTAGCTCTCTCTGGCTCAGCCCATTCTCACCATGTGACACCTTGGTTATGACAAGAATCTGTAGAGTTCTCACCCAGAAGAAGGCCCTCACAAGATGTGTTCCCTGGACCTTGGACTTCCTACCCTCCAAAACTGTAAGAAATAAATTTCATTTCTTTATAAATTACTCAGACTCAGGAATTCTGTCATAAGGAACAGAAATGGACTGATACAGAGGCTAATGGTAGCCAGGTGACATGTGGAGTCTTAAGTCAATTTCAAATCACAGATGGCCCAACATGTCCATGGAGCAATTGTGTAGTTGTTTTTCTCATTAGTGGATGTAAATTGGATAGACATACTTTGTACTGGAAGAATACCAACCTTGGCTGTCTGACCCATGGAATAAGGACCATCATGGTTGGAAGGATCATGGTTTTCCAAAAAACAGGAGATTCTAGTCAACCTGAATCAGCATATTAAGGAAGTCCCTTCTGTTTTAACCCTAAAAAGAAAGTAACTTTGAAATGACCAATCCACTTTTTGTTGTTCTCTGTTTCTGCTTTCTTTGGCCCTTTCCTGCCTTTAAAGCCAAACTCCTCTGCTCAGCTCAGTGGAATGCTCATTCTATTACACAGAACGTGGTGTTGCCCCTTTCCTGCCTTTAAAGCCAAACTCCTCTGCTCAGCTCAGTGGAATGCTCATTCTATTACACAGAATTCTAGAATTGCAAATAAAAACTAAGATCTTTAAAGTAAATTTGTTGTGATTTTGTCTTTTGACACCTGCCAGCATCACAATCCATGGAGGTAAAGAATGCCTTACTCACTGTCATGTTGTTCTACCCACATTCTAACCAAGAAACTCATTTCAGAGCAAGGAAAGTATGTCAGTGGACTCGTGCTCATAGAACGAATTAGCTGCTTTTACCGTTTGCCTTAACATCTGGAAGCAGCTGGCCTAAGAACCCACAGAAGCCTCAATTCCAGTGACAGCTGGGAGACAATTACAGAATGAGGTATACGCTTTGAATCAGAGATCAATTTATGGTGCTGTCTCTCCCATTACCAGAACACATGGGTCTAGAAATCAAGAGGTAGAAATGGGAGTGAATCCTTTCACTACTGAATCTAATAACCCATTTGTAGAATTTTTCTCATCCCCAACATTTTGAGTTCTGTTGATTTTGAAGTCTTGATTCATAAGAAAATAATGCTTGTTCCAGGGGACACATAAGCTATGCCACTGGACTTGTAGATGAAACTGCCACCTGGACATTCTGAGCTTCTTATGCCAAAGACCCAGCAGACAAGGAAGGATGTTACTCTTCTTTGCGGAGATAGGGTGACTGATCTCAATTACCAAGGAGAAACCGAATTGCTGCTACACAACTGGAGCATGAAGGACTACGTTTGGAATGTAAGAGATTCCCTGGGGGAATCTTTAAGTACTTCTGTGTCGAATAGTAAAAGTTGATGGACAACTTCAGCAACCAAAAAAGGAAAGGATACTGAAAATTCAGACCTTTCAAGAATGAACATTTGTGTTACTCTACCAAGTAAAGGACCCTGATCAGCTGAGGTTCTAGCTGAAGGCAAGGGAAATAGGTAGTGAAAGAAGGAAGTTCATTAATACCAACTACAACTTCATGACCATCTATAGAATTAAGACTGTGACAGCCATGTATATTTCCCCGTGCTGAAGAGTTGGTAGCTGCTTATTGCAGTTGCTTTGTCTATGATGTCTTTGTGTTCATCTCTGTATGCTTTCTGTAGCTTAATTAACAACATTGTATCTAGTTAATTGTTCTTTATATTACATTCTATTTATTTAAATAATGGATATGGTTTTTGTCTCCCAACTGGTTTTGTATTCTGACTCAATACAGACCCTTTGGTCTGTTTGAGTTTGGAGTGAACCAGAGATGGATTCTAAGTTTGCATCTCTTCTCTATCTGTAACTCTCACTATAGATAATGGAGTTCATGGCTTTAAATGTATTTATATGCTAATGAATCTCAAGCAGTTCATGGAAATATTTGCATTATCTTTTAATTCTATTTTTCCATGAACTTTTTGAAGGACCCTCATACCTCTTGCCCCGGCCTATTATGAGAATTCTAGACATATATTTACTGTCTACTTGGTCTCTCCACTTGACAATTTAAGTATTTCAAACTTAACATGGCCAGAACGGGACTCACGATTCTCCGTATCTTCATACCACCCACCCACGCCTATTCCTCCCTAAGTTTTCTCCATTACAGTAAATTATACAACCAGTAAGCCAGTTCTTCAAGTACAAAAACATAGAAACCAACCTTGATTTCTTTCTTCCACTCACTCTTCATATCCAATCTATTAGCAAGTTCTAATAAAAGTGCCTCCAAAGGATTTCCACATCTCACCATTTCCTTCACTACCACTCTGGTCTGAGCTGCCAGACTCTCTAGCCAGGACATCTGCAATAGCCTTCTTAGAGGTATCCCTTCTCCCACCCTTTTTTCTCCCCTCACAAAACAATGTTTATTGTACATTATAAAGTAAAAAAAAAAAAAAAAGAGAGAGACTATAAATCAGTTTTGAAATGCTCTAATTTCTTACACACACACATGAATAACAAAACATTAATGGTTGTTATCTTTCAGCAATGGTGGTATTGCAGCAGACATTTGTGATCTCTCTCCCATCCCCATTTCTTTCCCTTCAAGCATCAGCCCCCAGTTCCCATGATGCTATCCAGCTCTCCAATACTTGCGGCCCTTGGGGTCCCGTAGGCAGGCTCCAGCCCAGGTTTCCCAAGTCAGCACACTGACCCAGGGCAGGATTCAGAGATAGGCCCATTCAGAGTTAATGTAACTCAGTTCTGAAGCTTTGGTTTCAGCCATCAGGGATACAGAATTTTTTCCCATGAGATTTGGAACTGGAGGTGAAGTAGTGCTGGAGTTGCCAGAGCACAGTCATGCTACAGCCCGTGCAGGGATGAAAAGATTTCTTTCCTCATCCATAGCTAGGTTCTTGGCTGAGTCACTGGGAACAGAAGCCCAGGAGAAAAAGCCACTGCTGGAGCCAGTACTGGGATAGGAAAAGTTAACTGTAATCAGCAAATTGCTGAAGGCTCAGTGTGCACAAGATCTAGAGTTAAAAACTAAGGGGGGAGGATGTGCCCAGTCTTAGGGGACCCCACTCTTCCATGAGTTTTACCACCAAGATCCCCACCAGGTGTTCAGGGTAGAGATCAGGGGAAAACTTCCTTGTCCTACTCTTGCCAATCCCCTACACTCTTGCCATCCTCTATACAGCAGCCAGAATAATCTTTTAGAAACATAAATTAGAGCATTAAATCTCTCCAAAGCTTTCCCAGCACACATATCGTAAGGTGCACATGCTTTATTCTAGTCTACGATGTCTTACTAAGTGAGTCCCTGTTCATCTCTCTGAACCATCCATGCCACTCCCTCCCCTGCTTTCCTCTTGAAACTGATGAATTTGTCAAAATGTGCTTTATTCTAGTCTACGATGTCTTACTAAGTGAGTCCCTGTTCATCTCTCTGAACCATCCCATGCCACTCCCTCCCCTGCTTTCCTCTTTAAACTGATGAATTTGTCAAAATCCTAGAGCTCCATAGCAAGGAGCATGAAGCTAAATATGGGAGATGTGGGCCGAGCCCGTGGCGCACTCGGGAGAGTGCGGTGCTGGGAGTGCAGCAGCGCTCCCGCCACGGGTTTGGATCCTATTTAGTGATGGCCGGTGCGTTCACTGGCTGAGCGCAGTACGGCCAGTCTCAAAAAGAACAAAAGAAAAAATAAAATAAATAAATATGGGAGATGCATGGACAAAGCTCTAAGGCTCAACACCTCATGGCCTGGTAACTGTTAGTCTCAGCCACAATGAGCTGAGTATGCACTACGCGTTCCTCCCCTGACCAGCAGCCTGTTCTTTAAGATTACTATAGCTCCTGGAGAGCCACTCCCTTCAGCCCACCTCCATCCACCTCATTACAGATGCTCAATACCTGACAAATCCCTTTCTATCAATTCCCAGGGAATTACAACACAGAGGAAACAGAGGTGCTGCTTGCTTACATCATATGTCATGCATCCATTCCTCTTCTCTGACTTCTGCTATTAAAGCTTTTGTCAGAGTGGATAAACTAAACTCTCTGAGTTTGAGTATAGACTGTCTTTGGCTCTGGCTGTTGCAATTTGAAACCTTACCCAAGTTTCCAGCGAAAGATCAGGGCACAGAAGAAAGCCTGTGGGTTTCTTTTTTCTGTCAAGATTTATCCTCTTTGGTAATTGTGGTTGTTCAGGTGAACTTAATAATGAGATAATAGCTAGATATATCCGTTTCACTTTGTATTGGAGACACAAGCAAGGAGATCTATGTCAGATGGTCTGTCAATCAATCAGAAATCATCAGGGAAGTTAAAAAAAAAAAANCTCTATACAGCAGCCAGAATAATCTTTTAGAAACATAAATTAGAGCATTAAATCTCTCCAAAGCTTTCCCAGCACACATATCGTAAGGTGCACATGCTTTATTCTAGTCTACGATGTCTTACTAAGTGAGTCCCTGTTCATCTCTCTGAACCATCCCATGCCACTCCCTCCCCTGCTTTCCTCTTGAAACTGATGAATTTGTCAAAATGCTAGAGCTCCATAGCAAGGAGCATGAAGCTAAATATGGGAGATGTGGGCCGAGCCCGTGGCGCACTCGGGAGAGTGCGGTGCTGGGAGTGCAGCAGCGCTCCCGCCACGGGTTTGGATCCTATTTAGTGATGGCCGGTGCGTTCACTGGCTGAGCGCAGTACGGCCAGTCTCAAAAAGAACAAAAGAAAAAATAAAATAAATAAATATGGGAGATGCATGGACAAAGCTCTAAGGCTCAACACCTCATGGCCTGGTAACTGTTAGTCTCAGCCACAATGAGCTGAGTATGCACTACGCGTTCCTCCCCTGACCAGCAGCCTGTTCTTTAAGATTACTATAGCTCCTGGAGAGCCACTCCCTTCAGCCCACCTCCATCCACCTCATTACAGATGCTCAATACCTGACAAATCCCTTTCTATCAATTCCCAGGGAATTACAACACAGAGGAAACAGAGGTGCTGCTTGCTTACATCATATGTCATGCATCCATTCCTCTTCTCTGACTTCTGCTATTAAAGCTTTTGTCAGAGTGGATAAACTAAACTCTCTGAGTTTGAGTATAGACTGTCTTTGGCTCTGGCTGTTGCAATTTGAAACCTTACCCAAGTTTCCAGCGAAAGATCAGGGCACAGAAGAAAGCCTGTGGGTTTCTTTTTTCTGTCAAGATTTATCCTCTTTGGTAATTGTGGTTGTTCAGGTGAACTTAATAATGAGATAATAGCTAGATATATCCGTTTCACTTTGTATTGGAGACACAAGCAAGGAGATCTATGTCAGATGGTCTGTCAATCAATCAGAAATCATCAGGGAAGTTAAAAAAAAAAAAAAGAAAGAAAAATCTCCAAGTTCTGCCTCAAAACTATGGCACAAGAATTTTCTGGGCTGGAGACATTTTTATGTGAAATTAAGTTTTAAAAACTTCTTAAGTGATTCTGATGTGTATCCTGGATAAGAACAGGTTTACAAAGCTTCCTGGTAATTTAAATGTCCCTGCCCTCAAAGGAGCCACATGAAACTCCAACTGCATTCATAGAATTTACAACTCCCCTCACAGCTTTTCATTTTTTCATTTGAAAGTAAGGAAAAGAGCTAAGGGAGGTCAGCAGCCATCATTCCCAGCTCACACAGCTTCCTAGAGGCAGGGACAGGATCTCAACCCATGTCTCTAAAAGAACAGTCCAGAGGGAAGGCAGAATTTATCATGGCTGGGTGAATCAGAGAGAGAGAGAGAGAACTTCTAACAATGAGAAAAGTTCTGAATAGGCTGTAAAGAAGGAGATGAATACGGATGGTTTGAAGGCAAACAGGTCAGCGTGGAGGGAAGAAAAGAGCGCATTCCCTTTGGCCCCACCCACTGCCTCCACAGCCATCATGGACTTTCCCAATGCAGGTAAACGCTACCTGGCAGGCTTGCTGGCAGAATGGGAGGTGACATCTGGTAAGGGATAAAAATAGAAAGTATTATTGAGCTTTTTGAGGCTGCTCACTTGAAAGAAGAGCATAAATCATTCCTTTGCCCAGAGCCCTTATTTGTTCTTTATGCCTGTGACTGGGGGTGTGCAGCAGGTGAGGACAGAGAAGGGGGTGGCAAGGAAATTTCTCATCAGTGGAAATCCCCTCTTGGTCATGCATCCATTTGTGGGAGCTGGGGATTGTATCCATAGTATCTCCATGGGGGAACATCTCCAGAGGATAACAGAGAAGTAGACATGAATGAGACAGAGCGAGAAGGTAAAGACAGAAAGACACAGGCTGATACCATAGACACAAAATCTGACAGAGAACGAGGAGATAGGAAAAAGAGAAGACAGGAACAGGACAGAACCTATCATACTCTAAAGTCCATCCTATATGCCTCACTGACGTTGTCTGTGACCCTTCGGTTCTCTGGGCCCCTGGCACACTGCTTCCATATCTCCTGGTGCTTAGCCCTCCTGTGGGCCCAGTGCTTATGATGAAGTTCCTCCCGGGGTTTCCATCAAGAATTTGGGAGGGGATTGGAAGCAAGAACTCTGGTAGTCCTCAGCCACCTACTCATAACCAAGGGGGACCCCAAAGATCCCCCTATACCTTGACTTCTGCCCACTGGCTGAAAACCTGTCATTCTTTTTCACCTTTGACTTCCAACCCCCTCCCCCTACGAGCTGCTGAGACTCTTCTTTTAATGTGCTTCTCCGCTTAGTCAGCACAAAGGCCTCTATTCTGTTCAACTGATATCCTGCTCTTCTCCCTATAGTCAACATTTCTTTAGCCTTAATCCCTTAAAACCCCCTTAAACAACACAAAAGCAACGAAGAGATAGTTCTTGGTTACGTTTCTCCCTTTTGCTTTGTTCTTCCTAAACCTGTTCTCAGATTGCAGGCCAGAAGGTCTTTGTGTGAGTGTTGACTCATCTCGTTCATTCTAATGAGATCACTCACAGTGTAAACTGGGCAGCTGGCTGCTCCGGGCTGGGTGTTGGGTAACAGAGCTGTCTGGCTATGGGACCGAGCTTCCTGGAGGAGAGGGGAAGGAGAGGGGGCTGCTGAGACTTTGCAACATCCGTTACTCCCTGGGGCCTAAAGGCATGATCTTTGATACTGCAGAGCGGATTATCCCCAAGTGACCGGATCTCTCCTGTTCTCCACTACAGCCCCCAAACACCTACACCTATAATGGGATGAGGAATCCATCTTGCCTCTCACTCTCTGAGGGTTTGTATTACATCCACGTGTGGAAATACACATTATCCATTAAACTATTGATTTTAATTCCGCTTCTTAGCACAAAGGTGTTTGATAGAAATTAGCTAAAATAGATAAATTTTGATGAAGAAAATAAGGCTTTGGACTATAGCTAAGGAGGACAAAACTTGGCTGAGTGAAGCAATAGAAAATACAGCATACAGTCTGTGGAAGCCTGGGACAGGGCGCCCGCTAGTGAATGGTGGGTTTGGACAGAGCCCACTGCCTCTCTGAACCTGGAAACCTTATCTGTAAAATGAAGAAAACAGATGTCAGGCTAGGTGATGTTGGTAGGTATAAAGAAATAACAAATAAATGCAATGGATCAATATATTGACTATAAAAAAGTAGTTGGTAAGCCAGATAATAAAGCAAACTATGAAGAGAATGTTACCACCTGGATGCTCTGTGTGTGTGTGTGTGTGTGTGTGTGTGTGCACAAGCATGCATAAGTGCACACAATTAAATTACTGTAATCTAATTATGTAGCATAGAGATCAGCAGCCACAGGGACAGGGAGGGAAGCAGGAATGGTGGTGGCAGGGAAAGGGAAGGGCAAAATTCTACCCAAATCAAGCAATTGCAGGTTACAAAGGCAGTTAACATTAAATATATATATATATATTTATATATATATATATATATATATA